>NC_057796.1:380042813-380094520 GCF_018294505.1 Triticum aestivum
CGGTTGCCGGTTTTCTTTAAAAAAAACCATTCGTTTAAAAAAAAACCTAGATCGGTTTTTTTTCGGTTTTATTATTTTGCGAGCGTTCACCGAACCGTTCGTTTTAACGAACGCGTTCGTCGGTTTTTCTCTGTTAACGAACGTCCGTTCTTTAACCGTTCGTCTGTTTTTCTTTTTCGTCGGATTTTTCCGCTATTTTCTCAGATTCGATTTCTGATCGAATCTTCGTTTCTGTTTAACTTCTCGCTCGTTTATCGGAATCAGGCGATTCAAGCGCCTAGAGTTTCGTCTCGAAATTCTCTTTCCGTTTAACCTACTCAAACAAGTTTTTGCTACTGTAAAATTTGACCTAGATCCAGATTACTAAACGAAGCTTCTTTCTTTCGCAATTTGACTTTCGTTGCTTCTTTCGAGTTGATTCTTTTTGCAAACCGGAGTTCTTAAGTTGAACTTTCTGGTTGGATCTTTCATTCGAGTTTTACCTGTGCATTAGATGAGTACTTATTGTTTGCTTGTTTGTTTGCGATAGAGTACCCGGAGTGTGCCGCTTGTTACTTCGAATCGCTAGGTTTTGCGGATCATCAGCAAGGCAAGTAACACTTTGATCATATACCTTCCATACCCAGTTTTTATTGCTTTAGATCTATTTTCCTCAAACACTTGCATGATTAGGATCTAATTAAATTGTGGGTATTGGGAAGTAGTTGAGGTAGTACCTATTACCTGTTTTGTTTATCAAACCCTTGGGAGTTACTTCTACGCTGCTATTATATTGCCATGCTATGCTCGTAGACGTGGATTGGGTTTGAGAGATTTCCATGACAGATGTGAGATTGTTAATTAATGGTTTACTTAAGGTGGCAACTAAAACTCACATCTGGGTGGATTGAGGTACCTGGGTATTCCAGGATTGCCTGTTTTTCTTTTGGACCGCCACCCAGGTTCAAAGGGATCATGAGATTATTCATGCTAGAAACTTTCGTGTGCAGCCGCAAGCTATTATGGGCTCTAGCATAGTTGACTAAGTTGTGTGAACTCTTACAGTGGTAGACTAGCAGATGTAGGGGAAAGTAGGTGTAACTGTCTACCCATACGTAAGGTGCAAACACTTCTGAAAGACTGTGTCTCGGTCATCCGTTACTCAAACACCATGTAGTGCGAGTAATCCAACGGAGGAGATCGAGTCTTGTGGGGAAAAGTGCACAAACCTCTGCAGAGTGTACAAACTAATCATGGTTAGCCGTGTCCCCGGTTATGGACAGCTTGAGTATCTAGTACCTGGATTATCATGTGAATCTCATCACCATGTTACTTTTAATTAATTTTGTTGGGTTAATGATGATTTCTTAATTGGGATTGAGATGCTGTCAACCATCTCAATGTTTCACAACCACCATGATAGTTAAATAAAATTTATTCCTTTGAAGTAGGGTAAAATTGGCTTTTCGCAAAATTGTAACCATAGAGCTTTCCACCAGCCATATATGCATGTAGTATAGCCTTATTATTGTTCATTATCCTATATGTGTTACTTTGCCAGCATATTCTATGTGCTGACCCGTTTTCGGGCTGCAACGTTTCATGTTGCAGACTTTTCAGACGACGAGTAAGGTGCCTTAGGTCGTGGTCTTATACTCAGTGATGCCGCTGGAGTTGATGGACTCACTTATCTTCCAAGTCTTCCGCTGTTATCGTTTTAGATGGCCTTAAGCCATGTTTATCATACTTAATCTCTTTGGAGATATTCGATGTAATAAGTGTGTGATTGCTACTCTGTTATAAATCCTCCATTTGTTCTGTGCGTGTCAGCATTACTAATCCAGGGATGACACTGGTGCACAGCAGCACAGACCATTTGAGGTCTGGTCGCTACAAAGTTGGTATCAGAGCACACGTTGACTGTAGGACACGACCACTAAGCTTAAGCCCTAGAAAGCTTCTCTCTTCTCATTTCGGACCCCTCTCCTTTTTCTACTCTTTTAGGAATGGCGGATGCAAGGAGCAAGTTCATGCAACTAGATGAAGACACGCCTTTTGGTCGACACTTGAAGGAAGTCACAAAGTATTTGAACATAGGAATACCAAGCATCACCGGAACCTACAACGCCACATTACCCGGAGAGGAGAGCTGGAAGATTCAAGTTCACATTCCAGGAAGGACGTTTGTGCCAGTTACCGAACCCATAAGATTGGTTTTTGAAGCACCAACCTGGAGTTTAGGGAAGAGCATGGCCGCTCACATCGCTATGGGACGCATTGGAGAAGTCTACCACCAGGAGCTTAAGGATACAATTTATCAGATTTGTGGACGCCGAGACGTGCAATGGGAGATGATCAAAACCAAGAAGGATGGACCAATCGCAGCTTTCATCCAGGAACAAAACCAACATATTCGTCGCCAGGAGAACCAGATGTGCACAGACAAGGAAGAACTGAAGAAGGCATTAACCAAGATCAAGGAGCTCCAAGAAGAACTCAAGGCTACACGCGAGGATTATATGGAGGAAATCATCGCACTGGTAGGGAAGAATGACGACCTGGAGAAGAAGATTGGAGTATTCATGGGAAATCCAGTGCCAAAAGCAGAAGTTGACGAATGCACTTGTCCGGATAACTACATCATCATCGACGACACCGACTCGGAACCAAGTGAAGATGACTTTGTTGATGAAGCTGGAGCAGACATCATGGAGTCTTCAACGGATTAGAATTTTTATTAGACCACCATATCAGTAGTAGTTTTCCCCCATTTAATAGTATAGTTCAAGCACTTTGTAACGCTAGTTAGATTGATTGTTATGCCTTGTTTGAATTGATTGAGTGATATTGATTGTATTTGTCTCATGAGCATATGGGTAGTGTTTTCCCCTCTAGACCT
Source organism: Triticum aestivum (assembly GCF_018294505.1). Taxonomy (NCBI): domain Eukaryota; kingdom Viridiplantae; phylum Streptophyta; class Magnoliopsida; order Poales; family Poaceae; genus Triticum; species Triticum aestivum. The sequence continues at coordinate 380,045,692 of NC_057796.1, forward strand.
CATTCTATTCTTAACTCTCATCTTTTCTAACCTATCAGATGCCTCCGAGACGCGACACCGGATTTGTTTTCCCACCAGAGATCACCCAGTTGATTCAGCAACAGAATGCCCTGATGCAAGTGTTAGTACAGAACCAAGGCAACAACAACAACAACAACCCACTGCCACCACCACCTGTTGATCACTTAGCCCGTTTCTTAAGGTTGAATCCCCTTGATATGTATGAATGGATTTGTGAATAAGTTTAAGCTGTCCACCAAAGTTCTCAGAACCCCTATGTTAGTAACCTCGCCAGGAGCAGAGTATGTGGCCAGCCAAGGATGTTTTCAGATACCATTGGCCATTGGTAGGCATGTTTTCCCCTCAGACCTCATAGTTTTGGAGTCGCAAGATTTGGATGTGATTTTGAGAATGGATTGGCTATCGTTGTATGGAGGAAATATCGACTGTGCCAGCAAGACGATTTTTCTTACCACCCCGGAAGGAAAAAGGATTAAGTATGTATCCAGGCATATGCCGAAAAGGACTCAAGTAAATTCCTTATCAGAAGTTGTACAGGAGGAAGTACCAGTGGTGAAGGATTATCCGGATGTATTTCCAGAAGAGTTGCCAGGCATGCCACCAGATAGAGACATTGAGTTCTTGATTGAACTTTTGCCAGGCACAGGGCCAATATCTAAGAGACCGTACAGGATGCCCGCAAAAGATTTGGAGGAAATTAAGAAGCAGATCAAGGAGTTACTGGATAAAGGCTATATTCGCCCAAGTTCAGAGAACATCAGTTATATGCCAAGTTCAGCAAATGTGAATTTTGGCTGAAGGAAGTTGGATTCCTTGGACATGTTATTTCTGGAGAAGGAGTAGCAGTAGACCCTGCCAAGGTTGATACAGTGACAAGTTGGGAATCACCCACGACAGTTGGAGAAATCCGGAGTTTTCTTGGACTTGCAGGATACTACCGGAGATTCATCGAGAATTTCTCGAAGATTGCCAAGCCCATGACTGCGCTATTGAAGAAGGACACCAAATTCAATTGGACTGAGGAATGTGAAGCTAGTTTCCAAGAGTTGAAGAAACGATTGGTTACGTCACTAGTGTTGATTCTGCCAGATCAACGCAAGGACTATGAAGTTTATTGCGACGCTTCTCGTCGAGGACTTGGAGCAGTGCTTATGCAGGAAGGAAGAGTTGTGTCATATGCTTCACGACAACTTGAACCCCATGAGAAGAATTATGCTACGCATGATTTGGAATTAGCAGCCGTGGTGCATGCATTGAAGACATGGAGACATTTTCTCATCGGAAACCATTGTGAGGTGTACACGGATCACAAGAGTTTGAAATATATTTTCACGCAGAAGGAGTTAAATCTCAGACAGAGGAGATGGTTGGAGCTCATTAAAGATTATGATATGAGATTGCATTATCACCCTGGAAAGGCTAACGTAGTAGCAGACGCGTTGAGCCGCAAGAGTCATGTCAACACCCTCATGACAGGAGAGTTACCTCAGGAGTTAGCTGAGGACCTTCGCGAGCTATGTTTGGAGATAGTCCCAAGAGGCTATTTAGCGACATTGGAGATTCAGTCTACCTTGATGGAAAGGATCAGAGAAGCTCAGAAGACAGACAAGGAGATTGAAGAGATAAAGGAGAAGATGAGCAAAGGAAAAGCCAAGGGATTTCGTGAGGATGAGCACGATACCTTATGGTTTGAGGACCGCGTATATGTGCCAAATGATCCGGAGATCAGGAAGTTGATTTTGCAAGAAGCCCATGATTCACCGTACTCGATTCACCCAGGGAATACCAAGATGTATTTGGATCTGAAGAATACTTTCTGGTGGACCGGAATGAAGAAGGATATTGCTGAGTATGTAGCTGTTTGTGATGTATGTCAGAGAGTGAAGGCAGAGCATCAGAAGCCAGCAGGATTGCTACAACCATTGCCGATACCCGAATGGAAGTGGGATAAAATAGGCATGGATTTTATCACAGGATTACCCAGGACTCGTTCAGGCTATGACTCAATATGGGTTGTAGTCGACCGTTTGACGAAAGTGGCTCATTTCATTCCAGTAAAGACCACTTATACCAGTGCTAAGTTGGCAAAGATATACATGACCAGGATAGTATGTTTGCATGGAGTTCCGAGGACCATTGTATCAGACAGAGGAACCCAATTTACCTCGAAGTTTTGGAAGCAGTTACATGAAACATTGGGAACCAGGCTAGAATTTAGTACAGCCTTTCATCCACAGACTGATGGACAGACCGAGAGAGTCAACCAGATTTTGGAGGACATGTTGAGAGGTTGTGCACTAGATTATGGATCTAGTTGGGACGACAATTTGCCATATGCAGAGTTTTCATATAACAACAGTTATCAGACTAGTTTGAAGATGGCCCCTTTCGAAGCCTTGTACGGAAGGAGGTGTAGAACACCGTTGTTATAGGACGAAGTTGGAGACCGTCAGTTGTTTGGACCAGATTTGATTAAGGAGTCTGAACAGAAAGTGAGGTTGATTCGCGATAGGCTCAAGGTAGCGCAGTCCAGGCAAAAGAGTTATGTTGAGTCTAAATGAAAAGAGACAGTTCACGAAGTCGGAGACCGAGTGTATCTTCGAGTATCACCACTTCGAGGAGTGAAGCGCTTTGGAGTTAAGGGAAAGTTAGCGCCCCGTTTTATCGGACCATACAGAGTTGTGGAACGTATGGGAGAGGTTGCCTACAAGCTGGAATTGCCCGAAGGATTGTCTGGAGTTCATGATGTATTTCATGTCTCCCAGTTGAAGAAGTGCCACGCAGAGATGGCTGAGATACCACTAAGAGATACTGTGCCACTGGAAGCGATTCAGCTGGAAAGTGATTTGACCTATGAGGAGAAACCAGTCAAGATTCTTGAGTATGCCAGCCGAGTTACCCGCAGTAAGGTTATCAAGTTTTGCAAAGTCCAGTGGAGTCACCACACGGAAGATGAAGCCACCTGGGAGCGAGAGGAAGATCTACGGAAGGACCACTCCCACCTGTTTTCTAGCCAACCCGAATCTCGAGGGCGAGATTCATCTTAAGGGGGGTAGGTTTGTAACATCCCAAATTTTCAATTTGGTATGTTATACATAGATCATCATTGCATATCATGTTTTATTGCATTTTGACAAATCCTCGATAAGTCCTAAGCAACTCAAGGACCCTCGGAGAGAGTTGGGGATTTTCTCGAATTTTCATATTTGATTTCCATCAAATAATAAAACGAGGATTTTGGTTTTAATTATTTTCTCTCCGGAAAAATATTTCATTTTAATAATAAACGAGAGGAGAAAATATGACTTCTCCAAAACAATTGAAATACTGGAGAAAAAGTGTTAAAATCATTTATTGGAATTTATTCGGATTTTATTTGCAATTTTAATTGCATTAAAAATATTGCATGTTTTCAAAAATTTATTTTGTGTTAAAAAAATGTTCACCCTATTCTAGATTTTCTAACTAGACGGGGAAAATTTGTTTTATCTTTTTTGGACTTTTATTTATTTTTCTACGAATTATTTTCCGCGGAACGTTTTAAAAAAAATGCACTGCGCCCGACTGGGCCGAGCCCAGCCGAGCCGCAGGCCGGCCCGCCCGCGTCGTCCTCCTCGCGCACGGGAGCCGCCGCCGCCGGAGTCCGAGCCCCGCACGCCCCCGCCGGCTTGCCCCTCCCCCAAGCCACCGGAGCCCCCCCTCCTATTTATACCCCCCCCGCACCCCCCTCCTCTCACCTCATCCCGCCGCCGCCCGCCGGAGCACGGGAGCTGCCGCCGCCGCCGTTTGCCGCCCCCTCGCCGCCCCTCGCACCCCCCCGGCACCCCGCCCCGCCCTCGCCGCCCCTCGCCCCGAGCCGCCGGAGCCCCGCCGGAGCACGCCCCGACGAGGTACCTCGCCGCTCGTTCGGTTGCCGGTTTTCTTTAAAAAAAACCATTCGTTTAAAAAAAACCCTAGATCGGTTTTTTTCGGTTTTATTATTTTGCGAGCGTTCACCGAACCGTTCGTTTTAACGAACGCGTTCGTCGGTTTTTCTCTGTTAACGAACGTCCGTTCTTTAACCGTTCGTCCGTTTTTCTTTTTCGTCGGATTTTTCCGCTATTTTCTCAGATTCGATTTCTGATCGAATCTTCGTTTCTGTTTAACTTCTCGCTCGTTTATCGGAATCAGGCGATTCAAGCGCCTAGAGTTTCGTCTCGAAATTCTCTTTCCGTTTAACCTACTCAAACAAGTTTTTGCTACTGTAAAATTTGACCTAGATCCAGATTAGTAAACGAAGCTTCTTTCTTTCGCAGTTTGACTTTCGTTGCTTCTTTCGAGTTGATTCTTTTTGCAAACCGGAGTTCTTAAGTTGAACTTTCTGGTTGGATCTTTCATTCGAGTTTTACCTGTGCATTAGATGAGTACTTATTGTTTGCTTGTTTGTTTGCGATAGAGTACCCGGAGTGTGCCGCTTGTTACTTCGAATCGCTAGGTTTTGCGGATCATCAGCAAGGCAAGTAACACTTTGATCATATACCTTCCATACCCAGTTTTTATTGCATTAGATCTATTTTCCTCAAACACTTGCATGATTAGGATCTAATTAAATTGTGGGTATTGGGAAGTAGTTGAGGTAGTACCTATTACCTGTTTTGTTTATCAAACCCTTGGGAGTTACTTCTACGCTGCTATTATATTGCCATGCTATGCTCGTAGACGTGGATTGGGTTTGAGAGATTTCCATGACAGATGTGAGATTGTTAATTAATGGTTTACTTAAGGTGGCAACTAAAACTCACATCTGGGTGGATTGAGGTACCTGGGTATTCCAGGATTGCCTGTTTTTCTTTTGGACCGCCACCCAGGTTCAAAGGGATCATGAGATTATTCATGCTAGAAACTTCCGTGTGCAGCCGCAAGCTATTATGGGCTCTAGCATAGTTGACTAAGTTGTGTGAACTCTTACAGTGGTAGACTAGCAGATGTAGGGGAAAGTAGGTGTAACTGTCTACCCATACGTAAGGTGCAAACACTTCTGAAAGACTGTGTCTCGGTCATCCGTTACTCAAACACCATGTAGTGCGAGTAATCCAACGGAGGAGATCGAGTCTTGTGGGGAAAAGTGCACAAACCTCTGCAGAGTGTACAAACTAATCATGGTTAGCCGTGTCCCCGGTTATGGACAACTTGAGTATCTAGTACTTGGATTATCATGTGAATCTCATCACCATGTTACTTTTAATTAATTTTGTTGGGTTAATGATGATTCTTAATTGGGATTGAGATGCTGTCAACCATCTCAATGTTTCACAACCACCATGATAGTTAAATAAAATTTATTCCTTTGAAGTAGGGTAAAATTGGCTTTTCGCAAAATTGTAACCATAGAGCTTTCCACCAGCCATATATGCATGTAGTATAGCCTTATTATTGTTCATTATCCTCTATGTGTTACTTTGCCAGCATATTCTATGTGCTGACCCGTTTTCGGGCTGCAACGTTTCATGTTGCAGACTTTTCAGACGACGAGTAAGGTGCCTTAGGTCGTGGTCTTATACTCAGTGATGCCGCTGGAGTTGATGGACTCACTTATCTTCCAAGTCTTCCGCTGTTATCGTTTTAGATAGCCTTAAGCCATGTTTATCATACTTAATCTCTTTGGAGATATTCGATGTAATAAGTGTGTGATTGCTACTCTGTTATAAATCCTCCATTTGTACTGTGCGTGTCAGCATTACTGATCCAGGGATGACACCGGTGCACAGCAGCACAGACCATTTGAGGTCTGGTCGCTACAGACCACAACCCCCCAGGGCGCGCCAGGGGGTGCTGACACGCCCTGGTGGGTTGTGCCCACCAGGTGCACCCCCCCCTCTGTTTATTTTTGCACCAAAAATTCTTAAATATCCAGGAAAAAATCATATAAAATTTTCAGGGCATTCTGAGAACTTTTATTTTTGGGTCATTTTTTATTGCACGGGAAATTCAGAAATCAAACAAAACATGGCATTTATTTTATTTAACTAATAAATACATAGAATAAAAAGTAGGGACAGAAAGTAGTGCTTACTAAATTCATCAACTTCATACCGTTCAAAAATGATTCATTAATAAGGTTGATCAGGTCTTATTAACAACCACTTTCGATTAGCATGAAACCGAAGAACTTTCGTAAATCACTAGATTACCTTAATGGGGATATGCATCTCCCCAACAATAAGCATTTCATATTTATTTTTGACAGTAGGTAGAGGTATTTGAAAACTTCCAATAGTGATTGTCGGAGATTTTTCAATAACGTTAATACCATTCATTTGGAATTGTTTCTTCGGAAAGTGCACCGTATGCTCATTACCATTGATATGAAAAGTGACCTTGCTTTTATTGCAATCAATAACAGCTCCTGCAGTATTCAAGAAGGGTCTACCAAGGATAATCGACATGTTGTCATCCTCGGGCATCTCAAGTATAACAAAGTTAGTCAAAATAGTAACATTAGCAACAACAACGGGCACATCCTCACAGATACCGATAGGTATGGTAGTTGACTTGTCAGCCATTTGCAAACATATTTCAGTAGGTGTGAGTTTATTCAAGTCAAGTCTTTTATATAAAGAGAAAGGCATAGCACTAACACCAGCTCCTAAATCACACAAAGCAGTTTTCACATAATTCTTTTTGATAGAGCAAGGTATAGTTGGTATACCCGGATCTCCAAGTCTTTTAGGTACTCCATCTTTGAAAGTATAATTAGCAAGCATAGTGGAGATTTCAGCTTCTGGTATTTTTCTCTTATTTGTGATGATGTCTTTCATATACTTTGCATAAGGAGGCATTTTAAGGATATCAGTCAAACGAGTATGCAAAAAGACTGGCCTCAGCATTTCAGCAAAGCGTTCAAATTCTTCATCATCATTCTTTTTAGTTGACTTGGGTGGAAAAGGCATAGGTTTTTGAACCCATGGTTCTCTTTCTTTACCGTGTTTTCTAGCAATGAAGTCTCTTTTATCATACCTTTTATTTTTGGGTTGTGGGTTATCAAGATCAACAGGTGGTTCTATCTCAACATCATTGTCTAGTTCTTTTTCATTATTTGGTTGAGTGTCTTCATGAACCTCATCATTATCTTTTCATTATCAGAAGGTGAGTGTTCATTACCAGATTGAGTTTCAGCATCAGAGATAGAAGTTTCATTTTCATTATCAGAAGGTTTTTCTATTTCAGGTTCACTAGAAGTATGCAAAGTCCTATCATTTTTCTTTTTCTTTTTCTTTTTAGAAGGACTAGGTGCACTAGTGTTGTTTCTTTGTGAATCTTGTTCTATTATTTTTGGGTGTCCCTCGGGATAAAGTGGTTCCTGAGTCATTTTACCTCCTCTAGTTGCAATTCTAACAGCAAAGTCATGCATATTATGATTCATTTCATCAAGTAGTTCTCTTTGTGATTTAGCAACTTGTTCTAATTGAGTTTGAACCATAGAAGCATGTTTTCCAACACCTCTAACATCATTTGAAATTCTAAATAACAAGTCACTCAAGCGAGCAATCATATCAGAATTATATTTTAATTGTTTCATAACATTTGCATTGAAGTGATCTTGTGTTCTAATGTAGTTTTCAAACTCAAAAAGGCATTGACTAGGATGCATATTGTGAGGATTATCATTTTCATTGAACTTCATAAGAGAATTTACCTCTACCACCTTAGGCATTGGTGGTGTACTAAGCCCATGTATTTCTTCAATAGGAGGTAAATTTTTAACATCCTCGGCTTTAATACCCTTTTTCTTTCATAGATTTCTTTGCCTCTTGCATATCCTCAGGACTGAGATATAGTTGTTGGGGAACGTAGCAGAAATTCAAAATTTTCTACGCATCACCAAGATCAATCTATGGAGTAATCTAGCAACGAGGGGAAGGGGAGTGCATCTACATACCCTTGTAGATCATGATGCAGAAGCGTTGCAAGAACGCGGATGAAGGAGTCGTACTCGTAGCGATTCAGATCGTGGTTGATTCTGATCTAAGCGCCGAACCACGGCGCCTCCGTGTTCAACACACGTGCAGCCCGGTGACGTCTCCAACGCCTTGATCCAGCAAGAAGAGAGGGAGAGGTTGGGGAAGACTCCGTCCAGCAGCAGCACGACGGCGTGGTGGTGATGGAGGAGCGTGGCAATCCCGCAGGGCTTCGCCAAGCACCGCGGGAGAGGAGGAGGACATGGAAGAGGGGGAGGGCTGCGCCAGAACTTGGGTTGTTGCTGCCCTCCCACCCCCCACATATATATAGGGGCAAGGGAGAGGGGGGCCGGCCCCCTCAGATCCAATCTGAGGAGGGGGCGGCGGCCAGGGGGGTTGCCTTGCCCCCCAAGGCAAGGGGGGCGCCTCCCCTTAGGGTTCCCCCAAACCCCCAGGCGCATGGGCCCTGGGAGGGAAGGCGCCCAGCCCACTAAGGGGCTGGTCCCTCTCCACATACAGCCCATAGGGCCCTCCGGGGCTGGTGGCCCCTCCCGGTGGACCCCCGGAACCCTCCGGTGGTCCCGGTACATTACCGGTGACGCCCGAAACTCTTCCGGTGGCCAAAACGGGACTTCCCATATATAAATCTTTACCTCCGGACCATTCCGGAACTCCTCGTGACGTCCGGGATCTCATCCGGGACTCCGAACAACATTCGGTAACCACGTATATCTATTCCCTATAACCCTAGCGTCATCGAACCTTAAGTGTGTAGACCCTACGGGTTCGGGAACCATGCAGACATGACCGAGACGTTCTCCGGCCAATAACCAACAGCGGGATCTGGATACCCATGTTGGCTCCCACATGTTCCACGATGATCTCATCGGATGAACCACGATGTCGGGGATTCAATCAATCCCGTATACAATTCCCTTTGTCTATCGGTATGTTACTTGCCCGAGATTCGATCATCGGTATCCCGATACCTTGTTCAATCTCGTTACCGGCAAGTCTCTTTACTCGTTCCGTAACACATCATCCCGTGATCAACTCCTTGGTCACATTGTGCACATTATGATGATGTCCTACCGAGTGGGCCCAGAGATACCTCTCCGTTTACACGGAGTGACAAATCCCAGTCTCGATTCGTGCCAACCCAACAGACACTTTCGGAGATACCTGTAGTGCACCTTTATAGCCACCCAGTTACGTTGTGACGTTTGGTACACCCAAAGCATTCCTACGGTATCCGGGAGTTGCACAATCTCATGGTCTAAGGAAATGATACTTGACATTAGAAAAGCTCTTAGCAAACGAACTACACGATCTTGTGCTAGGCTTAGGATTGGGTCTTGTCCATCACATCATTCTCCTAATGATGTGATCCCGTTATCAACGACATCCAATGTCCATGGTCAGGAAACCGTAACCATCTATTGATCAACGAGCTAGTCAACTAGAGGCTTACTAGGGACATGGTGTTGTCTATGTATCCACACATGTATCTGAGTTTCCTATCAATACAATTCTAGCATGGATAATAAACGATTATCATGAACAAGGAAATATAATAATAACCAATTTATTATTGCCTCTAGGGCATATTTCCAACAGTCTCCCACTTGCACTAGAGTCAATAATCTAGTTCACATCACCATGTGATTAACACTCACAGGTCACATCACCATGTGACCAACATCCAAAGAGTTTACTAGAGTCAAATCTAGTTCACATCACTATGTGATTAACACTCAATGAGTTCTGGTTTGATCATGTTATGCTTGTGAGAGAGGTTATTAGTCAACGGGTCTGAACCTTTCAGATCCGTGTGTGCTTTACGAATATCTATGTCATCTTGTGGATGCTACCACGCGCTACTTGGAGCTATTCCAAATAACTGCTCTACTATACGAATCCGGTTTACTACTCAGAGTCATCCGGATTAGTGTCAAAGTTCGCATCGACGTAACCCTTTACGACGAACTCCTTTCCACCTCCATAATCGAGAAAATTCCTTAGTCCACTAGATACTAAGGATAAGTTCGACCGCTGTCATGTGATCCATTCCCGGATCACTATTGTACCCCTTGACCAACTCATGGCAAGGCACACTTCATGTGCGGTACACAGCATAGCATACTGTAGAGCCTACGTCTAAAGCATAGGGGACGACCTTCGTCCTTTCTCTCTCTTCTGCTGTGGTCAGGTCTTGAGTCTTACTCAATACTCACACCTTGTAACACAGCCAAGAACTCCTTCTTTGCTGATCTATTTTGAACTCCTTCAAAAACTTGTCACGGTATGTATTCATTTGAAAGTATCATCAGGCGTCTTGATCTATCTCTATAGATCTTGATGCCCAATATGTAAGCAGCTTTATCCAGGTCTTCCTTTGAAAAACTCCTTTCAAACAACCCTTTATGCTTTCCAGAAATTCTACATCATTTTGGATCAACAATATGTCATTCACATATACTTATCAGAAATGTTATAGTGCTCCCACTCACTTCTTTGGAAATACAAGTTTCTCATAAACTTTGTATAAACCCAAAATCTTTGATCATCTCATCAAAGCGTACATTCCAACTCCAAGATGCTTACTCCAGTCCTTTGAAGGATTGCTGGAGTTTTGCATACTTGTTAGCATCTTTCAGGATTGACAAAACCTTCTGGTTGTATCACATACAACCTTTCCTCAAGAAAATCGTCGAGGAAACAATGTTTTGATATCCTATCTGCAAGATTTCATAAATAATGCAGTAACTGCTAATATAATTCCAACAGACTCTTAGCATCACTACGAGTGAGAAAGTCTCATCGCAGTCAACTCCTTGAACTTGTCGGAAAATATCTTAACGACAAGCCGAGCTTTCTTAATGGTGACACTTACCATCATTGTCTGTCTTCCTTTTAAAATCCATCTGCACCCAACAGCCTTACGACCATCAAGTATTTCTTCCAAAGTCTATACTTTGCTTTTATACATGGATCCTCTCTCGGATTTCATGGCCTCGAGCCATTCATCAGAATCCGGGCCCACCATCGCTTCTCCATAGCTCGTAGGTTCATTGTTGTCTAGCAACATGACTTCCAAGACAGGATCACGTACCACTCTGAAGTAGCATGCATCCTTGTCGTCCTACGAGGTTTGGTAGCGACTTGATCCGAAGTTTCATGATCACTATCATAAGCTTCCACTTCAATTGGTGTAGGTGCCACAGGAACAACTTCATGTGCCCTGCTACACACTAGTTGAAGTGACGGTTCAATAATCTCATCAAGTCTCCACCATCCTCCCACTCAATTCTTTCGAGAGAAACTTTTCCTCGAGAAAGGAACTGTTTCTAGAAGCAATTACTTTTGCTTCCAGATCTGAAATAGGAGCTATACCCAACTGTTTTGGGTATTCTTATGAAGATGCATTTATCCGCTTTGGGTTCGAGCTTATCAGCCTGAAACTTTTTCACATAAGCATCACAGCCCCAAACTTTTAAGAAATGACAACTTAGGTTTCTCTAAACGCTGCCGTCTCAACGGAATTGCGTGGTGCCCTATTTAAAGTGAATGCGGTTGTCTCTAATGCCTAACCCATAACCGATAGTTGTGTTAAGAGACATCATGGTATGCACCATATCCAATAGGGTGCAGTTATGATGTTCGGACACACCATCACACTGTGGTGTTCCAGGCGGTATTAATTGTGAAACACTTTCCACAATGTCTTAATTGTGTGCCAAACTCGTAACTCAGATATCTCTATGATCATATCATAGACATTTTATCCTCTTGTCACGACGATCTTCAACTTCACTCTGAAATTACTTGAACCTTTCAATAATTCAGACTTGTGTTTCATCAAGTAAATATTCTCAGCATCTACTCAAATCATCTGTGAAGTAAGAACATATCGATATCCACTGCGTGCCTCAGCACTCATTGGACTGCACACATCAAATGTATTACTTCCAACAAGTTGCTCTCTTGTTCCATCTTACTGAAAACGAGGCCTTTCAGTCATCTTGCCCATGTGGTATGATTTGCATGTCTCAAGTGATTCAAAATCAAGTGAGTCCAAATGATCCATCTGCATGGAGTTTCTTCATGCATATATACCAATAGACATGGTTCGCATGTCTCAATCTTTTCAAAAACGAGTGAGTCCAAAGATCCATCTACATGGAGCTTCTTCATGCGTTCTATACCAATATGACTCAAATGGCAGTGCCACAAGTATGTGGTACTATCATTACTATTTTATATCTTTTGGCACGAACATGTGTATCACTGCGATCGAGATTCATTTTAGGTGCAAGACCATTGAAGGTATTATTCAAATAAACAGAGTAACCATTATTCTCCTTAAATGAATAACCGTATTGCGATAAACATAATCCAATCATGTTTATGCTCAACGCAAACACCAAATAACAATTATTAGGTTAACACCAATCTCGATGGTAGAGGGAGCATGCGATGCTTGATCACATCAACCTTGGAAACACTTCCAACACATATCGTCATCTCACCTTTAGCTAGTCTCCGTTTGTTCCGCAGCTTTTATTTCGAGTTACTAACACTTAGCAACCGAACCGGTATCTAATACCCTGGTGCTGCTAGGAGTACTAGTAAAGTACACATTCATATAATGTATATCCAATATACTTCTGTCGACCTTGCCTGCCTTCTCATCTACCAAGTATCTAGGGTAGTTCTGCTTCAGTGACCGTTCCCCTCATTACAGAAGCACTTAGTCTCGGGTTTGGGTTCAACCTTGGGATTCTTCACTAGAGCAGCAAATGATTTGTTGTTTCATGAAGTATCCCTTTTGCCCTTGCCCTTCTAGAAACTAGTGGTTTTACTAACCATCAACAATTGATGCTCCTTCTTGATTTCTACTTTCGCGGTGTCAAACATCGCGAGTTGCTCAAGGATCATCATCTATCCCTGATATGTTATAGTTCATCACGAAGCTCTAATAGCTTGGTGGCAGTGACTATGGAGAACCATCACTATCTCATCTGGAAGATTAACTCCCACTCGATTCAAGCGATTGCAGTACTCAGACAATCTGAGCACATGCTCAACGATTGAGCTTTTCTCCCTTAGTTTGCAGGCTTAAGAAACTTGTCAGAGGTCTCATACCTCTTGACGTGGGCACTAGTCTGAAATCCCAATTTCAGTCTTCGGAACATCTCATATGTTCTGCGACGTTTCAAAACCGTCTTTGGTGCCACAATTCTAAACCGTTAGCATTACACACTGAACTATCACGTAGTCATCAAAATGTGTATGTCAGATGTTCCGCAACATCTACAGACGACGCTGAGGTTCAGCACACTGAGCGGTGCATTAAGGACATAAGCCTTCTCTGCAACAATGAGGACAATCCTCAGTTTACGGACCCAGCCCGCATAATTGCTACTATTAACTTTCAACTAAGTTTTCTCTAGGAACATATCTTAAACAGTAGAACTAAAGCGTAAGCTATGACATAATTTGCAAAGACCTTTTGACTATGTTCATGGTAATTAAGTTCATCTGATTATTTAATGAACTCCCACTCAGATAGACATCCCTCTAGTCATCTAAGTGATACATGATCCGAGTCAAACTAGGCCGTGTCCGATCATCACGTGAGACGGACTAGTCATCATCGGTGAACATCTCCATGTTGATCGCATCTACTATACGACTCATGTTCGACCTTTCGATCTCTTGTGTTCCGAGGCCATGTCTGTACATGCTAGGCTCGTCAAGTCAACCTAAGTGTTTCGCATGTGTTCCGAGGCCATGTCTGTACATGCTAGGCTCGTCAACACCCGTTGTATTCGAACGTTAGAATCTATCACACCCGATCATCACGTGGTGCTTCGAAACAACGAACCTTCGCAACGGTGCACAGTTAGGGGGAACACGTCTCTTGAAATTTTAGTGAGGGATCATCTTATTTATGCTACCGTCGTTCTAAGCAAATAAGATGTAAACATGATAAACATCACATGCAAATCATAAAGTGACGTGATATGGCCAATATCATCTTGCGCCTTTTGATCTCCATCTTCGAGGCGCGGCATGATCACCTTCGTCACCGGCATGACACCATGATCTCCATCATCGTGTCTTCATGAAGTTGTCTCGCCAACTATTACTTCTACAACTATGGCTAACGGTTAGCAATAAAGTAAAGTAATTACATGGCGTTTTCATTGACACGCAGGTCATACAATAAATTAAGACAACTCCTATGGCTCCTGCCGGTTGTCATACTCATCGACATGCAAGTCGTGATTCCTATTACAAGAACATGATCAATCTCATACATCACATATATCATTCATCACATCCTTTTGGCCATATCACATCACATAGCATACCCTGCAAAAACAAGTTAGACGTCCTCTAATTGTTGTTGCATGTTTTACGTGGCTGCTATGGGTTTCTTAGCAAGAACGTTTCTTACCTACGCAAAAAACACAACGTGATATGCCAATTTCTATTTACCCTTCATAAGGACCCTTTTCATCGAATCCGATCCGACTAAAGTGGGAGAGACAGACACCCGCTAGCCACCTTACGCAACTAGTGCATGTCAGTCGGTGGAACCTGTCTCACGTAAGAGTACTTGTAAGGTCGGTCCGGGCCGCTTCATCCCACGATGCCGCCGAATCAAGATAAGACTAGTAACGGCAAGAAAATTGACAAAATCGACGCCCACAACTACTTTGTGTTCTACTCGTGCATAGAAACTACGCATAGACCTAGCTCATGATGCCACTGTTGGGGAACGTAGCAGAAATTCAAAATTTTCTACGCATCACCAAGATCAATCTATGGAGTAATCTAGCAACGAGGGGAAGGGGAGTGCATCTACATACCCTTGTAGATCGTGATGCGGAAGCGTTGCAAGAACGCGGATGAAGGAGTCGTACTCGTAGCGATTCAGATCACAGTTGATTCCGATCTAAGCGCCGAACCACGGCGCCTCCGCGTTCAACACACGTGCAGCCCGGTGACGTCTCCCACGCCTTGATCCAGCAAGGAGAGAGGGAGAGGTTGGGGAAGACTCCGTCCAGCAGCAGCACGACGGCGTGGTGGTGATGGAGGAGCGTGGCAATCCCGCAGGGCTTCGCCAAGCACCGCGGGAGAGGAGGAGGACATGGAAGAGGGGGAGGGCTGCGCCAGAACTTGGGTTGTTGCTGCCCTCCCACCCCCCACATATATATAGGGGCAAGGGAGAGGGGGGCCGGCCCCCTCATATCCAATCTGAGGAGGGGGCGGCGGCCAGGGGGTTGCCTTGCCCCCCAAGGCAAGGGGGGCGCCTCCCCTTAGGGTTCCCCCAAACCCCCAGGCGCATGGGCCCTGGGAGGGAAGGCACCCAGCCCACTAAAGGGCTGGTCCCTCTCCACATACAGCCATAGGGCCCTCCGGGGCTGGTGGCCCCTCCCGGTGGACCCCCGGAACCCTCCGGTGGTCCCGGTACATTACTGGTGACGCCCGAAACTCTTCCGGTGGCCAAAACGGGACTTCCCATATATGAATCTTTACCTCCGGACCATTCCGGAACTCCTCGTGACGTCCGGGATCTCATCCGAGACTCCGAACAACATTCGGTAACCACGTATATCTATTCCCTATAACCCTAGCGTCATCGAACCTTAAGTGTGTAGACCCTACGGGTTCGGGAACCATGCAGACATAACCGAGGCGTTCTCCGGCCAATAACCAACAGCGGGATCTGGATACCCATGTTGGCTCCCACATGTTCCACGATGATCTCATCGGATGAACCACGATGTCGGGGATTCAATCAATCCCGTATACAATTCCCTTTGTCTATCGGTATGTTACTTGCCCGAGATTCGATCGTCGGTATCCCGATACCTTGTTCAATCTCATTACCGGCAAGTCTCTTTACTCGTTCCGTAACACATCATCCCGTGATCAACTCCTTGGTCACATTGTGCACATTATGATGATGTCCTACCGAGTGGGCCCAGAGATACCTCTCCATTTACACGGAGTGACAAATCCCAGTCTCGATTCGTGCCAACCCAACAGACACTTTCGGAGATACCTGTAGTGCACCTTTATAGCCACCCAGTTACGTTGTGACGTTTGGTACACCCAAAGCATTCCTACGGTATCCGGGAGTTGCACAATCTCATGGTCTAAGAAAATGATACTTGACATTAGAAAAGCTCTTAGCAAACGAACTACACGATCTTGTGCTAGGCTTAGGATTGGGTCTTGTCCATCACATCATTATCCTAATGATGTGATCCCGTTATCAACGACATCCAATCCCCATGGTCAGGAAACCATAACCATCTATTGATCAACGAGCTAGTCAACTAGAGGCTTACTAGGGACATGGTGTTGTCTATGTATCCACACATGTATCTGAGTTTCCTATCAATACAATTCTAGCATGGATAATAAACGATTATCATGAACAAGGAAATATAATAATAACCAATTTATTATTGCCTCTAGGGCATATTTCCAACAATAGTATACCACTCTTCTTCGGAGTAGGTTTAGCCGGTGGTTCAGGAATAGTCCAATCATCATAATTTTTCAATATGTTATTCAATAGTTCTTCTGCTTGAGCAATAGTTCGTTCCCTGAAAACACAACCAGCACAACTATCTAGGAAGTCCCTAGAGGCATCGATTAGTCCATTATAGAAGATGTCAAGTATTTCATTTTTCTGAAGAGGATGATCAGGCAAAGCATTAAGTAACTGGCAAAGCCTCCCCCAAGCTTGTGGGAGACTCTCTTCTTTAGTTTGCACAAAGTTAAATATTTCCTGTAAGGCAGCTTGTTTCTTATGAGCAGGAAAATATTTTTCAGAGAAGTAGTAAATCATATCCTGGGGACTACGCACACAACCAGGAGTAAGAGTATTGTACCAAGCTTTAGCATCACCCTTTAATGAGAAAGGAAATAATTTGAGAATAAAGTAATAGCGAGTTTTCTCATCATGAGTAAAAAGGGTGGCTATATCATTCAACTTAGTAAGATGTGCCACAACAGTTTCAGTTTCATAACCATGGAAAGGATCAGATTCAACCAAAGTAATTAACTCTGGGTCGACAAAGAATTCATAATCCTTATCAGCAATCCAAATAGGTGAAGTAGCAAACTTAGGATCACATTTCATTCTAGCATTCAGAGATTTTCTTTGTACTTGCATAGTAATTTCTCTAGATCATCTCTATCATTGCAAGCAAGAATATCTCTAGTTGCTTCTTCACTCATAACATAACCTTCCGGTACCTTAGGCAATTCAAACCTAGGAAGGCTAGTTCTAGCAGGTGTTTCAGTTTCAAGTTCATCATCAGATTCAACAACATCATGTTGTATTACTCTAGCAATTTGTTTATCAAGAAAATCACCAAGTGGCACATCATCATTATCAAGCAAGGTACTAGCATCATCATAAGCATCATTCATAGTAGCAGTAACATCATCAATAACTTGCGACATATTAGAATTGACAGCATGTGGTGGTGTTGCAAGTCTATTCATAACAGAAGGTGAATCTAAAGCAGGACTGGATGGCAGTTCCTTACCTCCCCTCGTCTTTGAGGGAAATATCTTCGGTTTAGGATCCTTCAGATTCTTCATACTGATAATATGATAATAATGCCAAGTGACTCAACAAATATAGCTATGCTCCCCGGCAATGGCGCCAGAAAAAGGTCTTGATAACCCACAAGTATAGGGGATCGCAACAGTTTTCGAGGGCAGAGTATTCAACCCAAATTTATAGATTCAACACAAGGGGAGCCAAAGAATATTTGAAGGTATTAGCAGCTGAGTTGTCAATTCAACCACACCTGGAGATTAATTATCTGCAGCAACATGATCAGTAGCAAATTAGTTTGATAGTTTTGATAGTAGTGACAACAGCAACGGTAACAGTAACAATGATAGTAGTAATTTGGTAGCAAGTGTAACAGTGATGATAGCAGTAGTAACTTAGCAGAATAATATAAGATAAATTCGTAGGCATTGGATCGGTGACTTGTTGGATGATATCCACCATGTGACAGTTATAACCTAGGGCGATACGACACTAGCTCCAGTTCATCGATATAATGTAGGCATGTATTCCATAAATAGTCATACGTGCTTTATTAAAAGAACTTGCATGACATCTTCTATCTACCCTCCATGGCAGCGGGGTCCAATATTGGGAAACTAAGGGATATCAAGCTCCTTTTAATAGAGAACCAGAACAAAGCATTACACATAGTGAATACATGAACTCCTCAAACTACGGTCATCACCGGGAGTGGGCCCGGTTGTTGTCACTCGGGGTTGCGGATCATAGACGTAGTAGGTGACTATAACTTGCAAGATCGAATCTAAAACATGGATATAATGATGAACTCATAACGGTTCAGATCTGAGTTCATGGCACCCCGGGCCCAAAGTGACAAGCATTAAGGATAGCAAAGTCATAGCACATCAATCTAAGAAATAGTGGATACTAGGGATCGGGCCCTACAAAACTAATCGATTACATGATGAATCTCATCCAACTCCTCACCGACCAGCGAGCCTACGAAGGAATTACTCACTCCCGGTGGGGAGCATCATGGAATTGGCGATGGAGATTGGTTGGTGATGACGAAGAACGAAGATCCCCCTCTCCGGAGCCCAAAACGGACTCCAGATCTGCCCTCCCGAGGAAGAACAGGGCTTGGTGGCGGCTCCGTCTCATGGATCGCGATAATTCTTTCTCCCTGATTTTTTTCTGGAATAATGTGATTTTATAGTATCAGGGGGGTCATCAGCGGGGCCACCAGGTGGGTACAACCCACCTGGGCGCGCCAGGAGAGGGGGGCGTGCCCTGGTGGGTTGTGCCCACCCAGAGGCCCCTCTATGGTGGGTCTTGGCTCCAAAAATTCTTATTATTGATATAAAAAATCCTCGCAAAGTTTTGTTCCATTCCGAGAACTTTCATTTCTGCACAAAACAACACCATGGTAGTTCTGCTAAACAGCGTCAGTCCGGGGTTAGTTTCATTCAAATCATGCAAATTAGAGTCCAAAACAAGAGGAAAAGCGTGAGAAAAAGTAGATACGTTGGAGACGTATCATGGACAAGACCCATCCGTTAGCATAGCATATTGATCGTTCAGTTTTATTGATATTGCTTTCTTCATGTCATATACATATTCCTTTGACTATGAGATTATGCAACTCCCAGATACCGGAGGAATACCTTGTGTGCTATCAAACGTCACAACGTAACTGGGTGATTATAAAGATGCTCTATAGGTATCTCCGAAGGTGTTTGTTGGGTTGGCATAGATCGAGATTAGGATTTGTCACTCCGAGTATCGGAGAGGTATCTCTGGACCCTCTCGGTAATACACATCATAAGAAGCCTTGCAAGCAAAGTGACTAATGAGTTAGTTGCAGCATGATGTATTACGGAATGAGTAAAGACACTTTCCGGTAACGAGATTGAACTAGGTATGAAGATACCGACAATCAAATCTCGGGCAAGTAACATACCGATGGACAAAGGGAATAACGTATGTTGTCATAATGGTTCGATCGATAAAGATATTTGTTGAGGATATAGACCTTAGAGTCACCCGCCAGGAGGGGCCGGGTTACTCATATGGTCATTGCCAGAAGCCCGGCGCCAAGCTTAAAGACGGTGGGCCAAAGATGGGCTTAAGACCCGGATATGGCTTAAGGCCCGTAGTTACAATCATTATTATGGTAGAACTTGTAGTGTAAGGCAAGAATAGTTGAGAATCCGAGCCAGACACTCTTATGAGCCGGCCGGGACTCTGAGAGCTGCGGGGCGTCAGCCTCCCTATATAAAGGGACGACCCGGCAGCAGTTTAGGGGCGACAACAATCTCATCGAGAGCCGGGCATAGCAGTTTAGCTCCCTGGTTATCGAAACCCTAATCAATACCACATCAAACTGGACATAGGCTTTTACCTTCACCGTAAGGGGTCGAACCAGTATAAACCCTCGTGTTCCTTGTCCCGCACTAACCCCTTCAAGCTTCCTAGCTGCGATGGCTCCACGACTAAGTCCTAACTCAAGGACATGTGCCGTGACAATTCCACGACAGTTGGCGCCCACCGTGGGGCCAGCGCACGGTGGATTTGAGTTCTTGAGGGGCAGCTTCGAAGGGCTCAAGGGATACGCTGTGGGCCGGATGACCAAGAGTCGTCGCGGCAAGCTCTACATCGACGATGCAAACTGGGGGCCCGACGCCGGCTCAATTGAGTACGGGTACCGGGTCCCCTTCGGCGGAATTCATGTTTTCATTGGCAAGATTGGTGAGCCGGATCACTGCGCCGATCTCATCGAGACGGCTCAGCGTGCACGACCCGCCCGGGCCCGGCCTGCCTTAAGGCATGCTTTTGTGGGGTGTATCCATGGAGGACTCTCTGATCGATCTGGATCTGGTGATGAGACGGCCGCCGGCTCTGACGGCGAGTCGGCCACCGATGAGTCAAACTCGTTATACCAACTTCAAGATGGCAGGCTCATGGGTTGTTCCGATGGTGACAGTATTCCGGACCCGATTGAGCCGCCAAGTCAAGTTGGAGTCTTTATGGCTGGCGCACAGCCTGTTCAGAACCCCGCTGCTGGAGCGGGAAACCCGGTGCCTTCTCCGGCTCAGGTACTGATGGATCTCACGGACAAGATGACGGCCCTGTTAACCGCCACGGTTGACCCGGCGGATCAAGCTCAGCATGATGCGGAGGTGGCACAGTTAAAATTGGATCTAGTGAAAGCTAAGGAGGAGCTTGCAGCGGAAGGGATCAGGATGGCTGCGGAGAGGGCGGCTCTCGAGGCCCAAACTCAGTTGATCCAGGCGCGGTCCTTCCAACTCACGATGGATCAGAACGCGTCCAATGAGGTCATGAGAAGGAGGCATCAAAAGACCCAATCTCGACTCCCTCCGGTTTACGATCCACGCAATCTCTTCAACACGCCAGGTGCAGGGTCTAGTAACCCGCCAGGGGTCATAGTGCCCGGGTCTGGAACCCCTATTCAGCCAATGGTGATGGGGCCTCCCCAGGTGCCCCCTGCCCCGCCTCAGTACGTGCCAATACCCCCGGGTCATTATAATAACCCACTGGAGAACATGGTCGCTGCGGCAGCCCGGCTGGCGGCTCTCCCAGTCGACGGCGACTCTCCGACGGCTATTGAAACCCGCCGGGTCAGGGAACTCCTTCAGACAGCACTGGAGCAGCAAGAGGCGTACTCCTACAGCCGGGACAGGATCCACTCGACCCCTCGGCCAGGCCAGAGCCCGAGTTACAGCCGGCACATGGTCTCAGCAACCGGCTCAAGCAACGTCCGACGCCATGACCCGCCCCCTGGCCACGGCCCGGTTCATAATGGAGCCTTTCACGCAGCAGACCAGGACAGAGCACGGCAAGAGGCGGAGCAAGTGCCTCAATTGACGGCTTACCAGACCGCCCCGGCTTATCCGACGACTTCCGTCGATGTGGGTATCCCCACCAGGACTGGGGGCGTCCCTTGTTTAGTACCAGCTATCCGCAATGAGCGTCTACCCAAGGACTTCAAAGGCCCTAGGAAGGTGCCTAATTACACAGCAGACTTACAGCCTG
The DNA here is from genome assembly GCF_018294505.1 of Triticum aestivum. Classification (NCBI taxonomy): domain Eukaryota; kingdom Viridiplantae; phylum Streptophyta; class Magnoliopsida; order Poales; family Poaceae; genus Triticum; species Triticum aestivum. The sequence goes on from NC_057796.1 coordinate 380,067,277, forward strand.
CAGCCTGGATCGAGAGTTATGAGATGGCTATGGAGCTGCTGGAGGTCAGTGAGGCAGGCATGGCTAAGTATTTAACCATGATGTTAGATGGGACTGCCCGCACTTGGTTGAAAGGGCTACCACCGAATTCAATTGGGTCTTGGGCTGAGCTGAAAGCCCGGTTCATCCAAAACTTCAAAGATACAGGTAGGCAGTCTATGTCAATTGTGGATTTGACTAACTGTAAGCAGCAGGAGGGTGAGTCTACGACACATTGGGTTCGCCGGGTTAAGGAGATCATACACTCGTCAGACAAGATGGATGCTGACTCAGCGGTTTTAATGCTGGAGCAGAATTGTCGTTTTGTGCCCCTGAAGATGAAACTCGAGCGGCTTAAGCGCGACTGTAGTGATATGGGTACACTAATGGCGGCTCTTGTCAAGTACGCCGATTCTGATGGTACCAAGGATCCCCCTTCAGATGATGAAAGGACAGGGAAGGGAAAGAAGAACGGCAATGGCAAGGGTCCTCAGTTTAACCCGGGGAACCAAGGAGGAGGCAAGCGCAAGGCCGATGGTAGCCTAGAGTTTGTAGCCAACGCCAGCTCACAAGGTAATAACCAGCGACGCAAAGGGAGGCCCCCTCCCCGAGGCGGCGGGTCAGGTCCGACGCTGGAGCAGCTGTTGAATGAACCTTGTCCAAGGCATGGCTCTAGAGAGAAGCCAGCGACTCATCTATGGAAGGATTGTGCAATCATGAAGGCCTTTAAGAATTACAATGGCCCGGGCGGCGGCTCAGGCGCCGGCGGCTTTCATGGCCCGGGCGGCGGCTCAAATTCCGGTCCTCAGAACGGTCAAGGGGGCTTTAATCAGCAGTCTGGCCAGGGTCATCAACAGCAGCAGGGGGGTTATCAGACCAATCCAAAGCAGCTTAGCGGTGGACAGTATCATGTGTTTACCACCAGTCTGTGTAAGCGAGATCAGAAGCTTCATAAGAGGGCAGTGAATGCTGTTGAGCCGGTGGTCCCACGCTACTTGCGGTGGTCTGAGCAGCCTATAGTGTGGAGTAGGGAGGATCACCCTCCCCGGGTGGATAACCCGGGCCACTTGGCCTTAGTGGTGGCTCCTCAAGTGGGAGGATATAAGTTCACAAAGGTGCTCATGGATGGAGGCAGCAGCATCAACATCCTCTATTATGAGACTTTTCGCCGTATGGGGTTGGTTGATAAGAACCTCAGCCAGTCAAACACTATCTTCCACGGTGTGATACCTGGTAAGTCGGCTTATCCAGTCGGCAAGATCGAGTTGGGAGTGGCCTTTGGTGATGAGAACAACTACAGGGTGGAGAAATTGACCTTTGAGGTGGTCAAGATAAGAAGTCCATACCATGCTATATTTGGACGGCCGGATTACGCCAAGTTCATGGCACGGCCGTGTTATGTGTACTTACAGCTCAAGATGCCGGGTCACAATGGGACCATTACGGTTCACGGCAGCCGGAAAGTGGCTCTGGAGTGTGAGGAAGGCGATGCGGCTTATGCAGAATCTGTTTGTGCTACAGAGGAGTTGAAGTTTTACAAAGACAATGTTGACCCAACAGATATGACCTCTCTGAAAAAGCCGACTACGGAGAATGAGCCGGCGATGAAATTTAAGTCGGCTGATGAAACTAAGCTTGTTGACTTTGTTCCAGGGATTCATCTCAGCAGTTTAGCATCAGTGCCAATCTGGATCCAAAATAGGAAAGCGCGCTCATCGAGTTCATCCGTGAGAATAGGGACATCTTCGCATGGAAACCTTCTGACATGCCAGGTGTACCTAGAGAACTCGCTGAGCACACTCTCAATGTTGATCCGAAATTTAAGCCGGTCAGGCAGTTCCTTCGGCGGTTTAATGAAGAGAGGCGGAAAGCTATTGGTGAAGAAGTTGCCCGGCTCTTGGCAGCCGGGTTTATCGTTGAAGTCTTCCACCCAGAGTGGTTAGCTAACCCGGTGCTCGTACTCAAGAAGAACGGCACTTGGCGGATGTGTGTGGACTACACGGACTTAAACAAGGCGTGTCCGGCTGATCCTTTTGCCCTCCCCCGTATTGATCAAATCATTGATGCTACGGCAGGTTGTGCACGCTTAAGTTTCTTGGATGCTTACTCCGGATATCATCAGATTAAGATGGCAGTTAAGGACCAGGAGAAGACGGCGTTCATCACTCCCTTTGGAGCCTTCTGCTATGTGTCTATGCCCTTTGGACTCAAGTGTGCACAGGCGACTTACCAGCGTTGTGTACAGAACTGTCTTCATAAACAGATTGGGCGCAATGTTCACGCTTATGTGGACGATATTGTGGTTAAGTCCATAAAAGAGGAAACCCTGATAGATGATTTAAGGGAAACCTTTGATAATCTCCGGGTCTACAAGATGATGCTTAACCCGGCCAAGTGTGTTTTTGGTGTTCCTGCAGGCAAACTCTTGGGTTTTTGGTTTCTGACAGAGGCATTGAGGCTAACCCGGAGAAGATCAAGGCCATCACCTCCCTGGCTAAGCCGGCGTGTATAAATGACGTTCAGCGTTTGGCGGGTCGCATCGCTGCTTTAAGCCGGTTTATAAGCCGTTTGGGTGAGAAGGCCATGCCCTTATATCAGTTGATGAAGAAAACTGATAACTTTGTCTGGAATGATGCAGCTAATACCGCCTTTGAGGATTTGAAGAAGCAGCTGGCAGAGCCCCCAGTCCTTGCTGCTCCGGTTGATAAGGAGCCCTTATTGCTGTATGTGGCGGCAAACGCACGAGCCGTCAGTGTGGCTATTGTGGTGGAGCGCAAGGAGGAGGGTAAGGAGCATCCGGTTCAGCGGCCGGTTTATTATGTCAGCGAAGTGCTCATTGAGTCCAAGCAGCGGTACCCGCATTGGCAGAAGCTTGTTTATGGTGTGTTCATGGCAAGCCGGAAACTTAAGCATTATTTTCAGGGTCATCCCATCACTGTGGTCAGTTCTGCCCCTCTTGGTGATATCATTCAAAACAGAGAGGCCACAGGGAGAATTGCTAAGTGGGCTATAGAACTTGGACCTCATGGTCTCAAATATGTGCCACGCACTGCTGTTAAATCTCAGGCCTTGGTGGATTTCATCAATGATTGGACAGAGTCACAAGTGCCCGAGCAAAAGCCGGATAACACATATTGGACTATCCACTTTGATGGGTCCAGGCAGTTGGAGGGCTCGGGGGCTGGAGTTGTATTGGCTTCCCCTAAAGGTGACAAGTTCCATTATGTGCTACAGTTGATGTTTCCTTGCACTAACAATGCGGCTGAGTACGAGGCCTTGCTCCACGGTCTTCGGATGGCTAAGGAGATGAGCTTGAGCCGGGTAAGGTGCTTTCGGTGACTCAGACTTGGTGGCTCAACAAGTATCAGGCAAGTGGGACTCTAAGGACCCTCTCATGGCGGCTTATCGCCGCGAGGTTGATGCCATTGCTGGGCACTTTCAGGGCTACCAAGTGGAGCACATCGATCGCAGGAAGAACGAGGCGGCTGATGCTTAAGCCGGCTGGGCTCTCAGCGAAAACCGGTGCCGCCTAACACTTTCCTGGACGTCCTGTATAGCCCTTCGGTTAAGTTGCCTACAGAGGAAGACTTGGTTGTCCCTGACACGGAGGCACGACTAGTGGCGGCTCTCCATATCATACCAGACTGGACAATGCCATATCTGGCTTACATGACCCGGGGCGAGTTGCCTGAGGATGAAACTTTGGCCAGGCAAATAACCCGGCGGGCTAAGTCAATGATTGTTATCGATGGCGAGTTGCATCATCGCAGTGTTACAGGAGCATTTCAGCGTTGTGTCTCCCCTGAGGAAGGTCAAGAGATCTTGCGTGAGATCCATGAAGGGGATTGTGGCCATCACGCCGGCTCAATGTCCCTTGTGTCCAAGGCTTTTCGTCATGGTTTTTATTGGTTGACGGCTCATGCTGATGCAGAAGACTTGGTCAGTAAATGTGATGGTTGCCAGAGGTTCTCACGACGGGCTCATGTGCCGGCTCAGGAGCTGAGGATGATCCCAATCACTTGGCCCTTTGCGGTCTGGGGGCTTGATATGGTTGGGCCTTTTAAAAGGTCCAAGGATAAGAAGACCCACCTCTTGGTGGCAGTTGATAAATTCACAAAGTGGGTGGAAGCTGAGCCAGTTAGCAAGTGCGATGCAGCCACGGCGGTTCAATTTATGAAAAAGGTGATTTTCCGCTTTGGCTTTCCGCACAGCATTATAACTGACAATGGCACCAATCTCTCCAAAGGCGCCATGGAAGAGTTTTGTCAACGCGAGCATATCCGACTTGATGTTTCCTCAGTGGCTCATCCTCAATCCAATGGTCAAGCTGAGAGAGCTAATCAGGAGATTCTGAAGGCATCAAGCCCCGGCTTTTGGTCCCTTTGCAACGGACGCCGGGTTGTTGGGTGGAGGAGTTGCCCTCCGTGTTATGGAGCATCAACACTACTCCTAACAGGTCTACAGGCTTCACGCCTTTCTTCATGGTTTATGGAGCAGAAGCAGTCCTCCCCAGTGACATCCGTCATGACTCACCTCGCGTGGCGGCTTATGTTGAGACGGATAATGAACAGGCGCGCCAAGATGCTCTTGACTTGTTGGACGAACAGCGTGATGTGGCAGCAGCCCGTTCAGCGATTTACCAACAAGACCTGCGCCGTTATCATAGCCGCCGGGTCAAATCCCGGGTCTTCCAGGAAGGCGATCTCGTGCTCCGGCTCATCCAGGATCAAACAGATGCACACAAGTTATCCCCGCCTTGGGAAGGGCCCTTTGTGGTCAGCAAGAACTTGCACAACGGGTCATATTACCTCATTGACATTCGGGAGCACAAAGATTCACGTAAGTCGGAGGAGGAGACCCGTCGGCCGTGGAACATAGCTCAGCTTCGGCCTTACTACACTTGAGCCACCGGCTCTCGTGGTGTACATATTTCTCTCAGCCATGTATATATTATGATAAGCAATAAAGCAGGACCTCTGTCCTTTTTTCTCCTCCAAATATGCACGTGTTGTTCTTATTGCAAGATTACATGGTGACTTAAAGGAGGATCCGGTTTATGATCGTATTCGAATCTAGCCGTAAGCAGTAAAGTCACTTGGGGGCTTCTTGTTCAAACATGGGTCGTATTCGAACCAAAGAGAACATAGCTGTCGATACCCATTTGATTGGCAAAGCGCCGAGCTCATTGGGAGGTTACCTTTGGTCATATTTGAATCATATTTTAACCCCTCTGAGAACCGACGTGGATCGTATTCGAATCAGCGTCGTTAAACAATTCTTAAAATCACTTGGGGTCTTCCTGTTCAAACATGGGTCGTATTCGAACCAAAGAGAACATAGCTGTCGGTACCCTCTTGATTGGCATCGCCACACCCACTTGGGGCTATATGATCGTATCCGAATCTTAGCTTAACCCCTTTGGGCCGGGTCTCTGGTCGTATTCGAACCGGAAGCCCCTAAGTTCTTCTGCTTTATCACAAGTTTACTCTGATTATGTCAAGATGTGTACGGCCGGGTCTCCCTTTGCCGGCTTAACTTTGGTTTACAGTGTTAGTTGAACACCATGGGTGTTATTCAGACAAGTAAATCGGAGTAAGATACGAACCTTGTTACCCGGGTTATCTAAACCGGAAGTATGCTTACAGGCCGCTGAGTGTGTTATTACGGCTGTGTTAAGGATATAATTGAGGACCAGTCTTTTTTGATTCATATTCCGGGTTATCTATCCAGAACACCTGATTCTCAGGGCGGTAAGCCGCCTCGAGACTTGTGATTTGCCTTTCTATGCAGGTTACCTAAAGGCACCTCTTTGAGGTTGAGAAAAACAAAGGGATGATTATGACCCGAAGAAACATCAAAGAGACAACTTCAAAAGACCTTGGCATTCAATACGTGCATGATGGCACGGCAGAGATAAACTGTTGCACCTACTCTATTACAAAACTCGTCAAGTCTAAAAAGGGTGGAGCATTGTTTGGTAAACCGCCAGCCGAGTTACGATGCCCGCTGAGTTGAAGTCTCCGGCTCGTTCCTATCCTCTCCTCCGGCTGATCCCAAGACCTGGAAGGTTGATGACTTCCAGTCGATGCCGCTGAGAGCTTCGAATTGGGCTTCCTCGTCAATTAACCCGGCCGGGTCAATCTCTGGGGCGAAAGTGTGCTGATGAGCCGGCGGGATCAAGTTGAGGGCTTCATAGCGAGGGGTTGGAATCCTCTGATTCTCCGCATCATAACCCGGCTGTTACTTGGTCAAATCTGTGTCGTTCCCGATAAGGGTGGCCACCGGGCGTACCGCCTTCACGCAAGCCGTGAAGTCCTTCTGATCGAAAGCTGAGCCGTCTTCCTTCAGGCTTGGATAGCCAAGGGCGATGTCCGCCGGGTCTAACTCCGGCAGGAATGCCTTGGCCCGGCTCAGCGCGGCGATCGCTCCGGCTCTCGCAGAGGCCCGTCGCAGCTCTTGGATCCGCTGAGGCAGAACGGCGAGCCGGCGCAGGACTTCTGCCAGGTGAGTCGGCACCTCGTTGGATAGGGCCACCACAGCTAAGGCACGCTGTGATCCGGTGTAGAGCTGCTCCACCAGGGTATACACGGCCTTTAGTTTGGTGACCATGCTCTGGTTGAGGTTGGCACTTCTGGGACCTGTTTAACAGAATCAGATAAGCCGGCGACAAGGATGAATCATGAGATATAAACATTCTAAACTTGATGAAAGCCGGTGAGGCGACTTACCGAAGATGGCGGCCACCATTTGGGAAACCTGGCGCTTTAGGCCGGAGAGCTCGGCGGTCTTCTCAGAGAGAGCCTTCTCCGCCTGTTCCGCCCGGGTCACCAGTGCGGCCTTCTCTTCGGCCCAGGCTTTCCGCTCAGCATCAAATTCTGTCTTCAGCTTCTCTTGAGCGGCGATGCTGGATACAAACTTGGCGTTTGCCTTCCGGGTCTCCATCTCCTGCGTCTTCAGCCGGCTCTTGAGATCCGCAAGGTCCGCCTCTAGCTTCTTGCCAACAGCCTGCATACATTTCCGGGTTATTAACAGTCATTATATAAGTCCCAAGCGTTTTCCAAGCAAAGACACTTGGCACTTGGGGGCTAATGCATATTGAACGTATCTATCTACATACTGCCGGCTCAATTGAGTAAGCCGGAACCTAAGTCTACAACATATTCAATCATAAGTCGTCGACTTGGGGGCTAGCATGGCAAAGGTAACTATGCAGTAAGTAAGAGGACAGCAGAATGATACCTCAGATTTTTGCTGGATCTGGTTCACCATGGCGACCTCTGCGTCCCGGCTCTTGTGCACTTGGCTGATGTAGCCAGAGACGAGCTCTCCAATGCTCAAGTTGGTGTAGTCGGAGAGGTCCAGGTTCACCCGGTGGGGCTGCAGCAACTCCCCCTTAGCGGAGCACTTGGCCAGCACGGTAGGTCTCCCCGGCTCAACGAACTCCGTCCGGGTGATTACCACGTCCGGGTCGTCTGCTGGTGGAGCCGAGCCGGAGGCCTCCGGGTTAATAGAAGCTTCGGTCGTTGCCTTGGTAGTCGGGGCAGTGGCCTCAGGTGCCGTGTCCATTGGAGTGGTGGCTTCGGGGGCGGAGGCAGCTGACGGTTCTTGAGCCGTCACCTCCGGTTCAGGCAAATCCGGCACTCCGGCTGACTTGGTCTTCTTCGCTCTTTTGGTGAGCTTTGCCTGGGCGCTGAAAGGACAGAAACGTTAAGCACAAAAGAGTAAGTATAGACAAATATAATATGAGATGGTTGTCATTACCCGGGCGCGGTCTTGAAAGTCGGAAGACTCGACTGCATAGAGTCGCCCGAAGAAGGGGAGGTCTCCTGATAATTGGAGTTAGAGGAATTGAGTGGCTGACGGATAACACCCGCCAACGGATGAAAAGGGTACAAGTGGGAAATAACCTCAGTTCGGCGCTTCCTTGTTGCGTCGGGTAACCCGGCGGAGAGGTCGGTGTCCTTGTTGGTCCGGGTGTGACGCCGGCTTTCATGAACCTGTCGCTTCAAAATAAATTGAGGGTCTTGATAAGCTAAAGGATGTGAAAAGCTTACTTTCCGGGTTACCCTTCGGACTTTCAGCTGTGGCAAGGGCTCCGAGTCGGAGGAAAGTGACATTACCTCTTCAACCACCGGGTTACTGGCGCCGGTGTCATCCTGTCAATGAGCAAGTATTGATAAGGCGGACAGCAAACAAACAGTGAATACAGCAAGGACTTAAAGGCTTAGGGGTTACCTCTGACTCGGAGCTGTCGCTTAATTGCATCAGCTCCGGAGCAGTAGGCCTGCTTCCCTTTTTGCGAGGGGCGGCTTTCTTGGCGGCTTTCTTCGCCTTCCTGGCCTTCTTGGCCGCCTCATGGTCATATTTGACCCGCCAGAACTTATCATCAGCCTGAAAAATACAATGATGAATTCTTCAAACGGTTCAGATGAAGGTTACATGCAGAAGTAGATAAAAAGTTAAAGTCGGCGGCTTACCGCTAGGGCTGGGTTGGTCTTGCAGAAGGGAGCTAACCCGGTCCTTCCACAGTCTGCCAGGCTCTCGTTCAAGAGAGCCTTGGTCATCTCCTCTGCAACGTCTTCAGGAAGATCATTGCGGCTGTGTCTCTGAGGGTCGTCTTTGCGGCCCGTATACTCACACATTAAGCCGGGGCGGCGGCTCAATGGGATCACCCGCCATGAGATCCAGACCCGGACCAGGTCGATTCCGTTCAGACCATTGCCCAGGAGAGCCTTAATCTTGTTGATAGTGGGGAGCAGAGGCTGGCGCTCCGCTTGAGTCAGCTTGTCCGACAGTGGGTGAGTCGGCTCCAGACGTGTTGGGCGAAAGCCGGGCAGCGGGCTTTCATCAGCCGGGGACGTATCTTGGCAGTAGAACCAAGTCATGTTCCAGTCCTTTGGGTGGCTCGGCGGCTCTGCGTAAGGGAAAAGGCAGTCCCTACGCCGCTGGATGGAGATACCACCTAATTCCAGACTTGGCCCATTGGCGCACTCATTCTGACGGTTTAAATAAAAAAGCTCTCTGAAGAGCAGCAAACTAGGTTCTTCTCCAAGGTAAACCTCGCAGAAGACTTGAAAATTGCAGATGTTGGACACTGAGTTGGGTCCTATATCTTGAGGCCGCAAGTCGAAGAAGTTGAGCACGTCCCTAAAAAACTTTGAGCCGGGCGGTGCGAAGCCCCGGCTCATGTGATCCGCAAAAATCACTACCTCCCCATCCTTTGGCTGTGGCCTCTCTTCTGACGGGTCTGGGGCACGGTAGGACATGATGTCTTTCTTGGGCAGATATCCTGACTTAACAAAATCAGCTAGGGTCTCGTTGGTCACACTGGACCTCATCCAGTTGCAAGTAATGGGAGCTTTGGGAGGCATGGTGAAAGTCGGCAGTCTATGACAAAAAGGAAAAACGTCCGGGTTAATTATAAGCCGGAGGAGATCTACAGTTCAAAACTAAGGTGGCGGCTTATGAAGGGGACTAATGGTATATACTCAGGTACAATGGGTTATTTAAGCCGCAGGGGCATTCAGAATAAATTGATTATCTACGGCCTTATCACAGCTAAGCCAGAGGATTCTACGAAGCATGGTTTTCTTTAAGCCGAAGGGTCTATGGCGCGTGGTTTCTTTAAACCGGAAATGTAAACCGCCGAGGCTCAAGGATTGCAGTTTTTTTACTAAATACGGTAAAACAGGTTTCACACATCGCAGTAAAACTTTTGGATCAAAATGGTCGGGTGAAATGAAAAATTTCTAAACCTAGAAACAGACGAGCGGATGTTCTTGAGCTCAAACGAAGCCGTTATGCAGTGGAAAGAGACCTACTGGCATTTGAAATAAGTGCCAAACAGCCGCCGCACTAATTCTATGCAGATCTAAGATCAAACAAGGGCAGTAACTATGAGAACTACCGAAGCTTGCGGACAATGGCGACGAACACGAAGAACGTGGGCAAATCCTACGGCAGATCTACTCTACAGGTCAAGCAGGACTTACCGGAGCTGAAAAAGTGCGGGGATCGCCGCCGTTTGTCTGGTCCGAGTCAGGGTGATGCAGTGGCCAAGGTTGAAGAAGACCGGAGGTGAGGTGACGGCGGCGGAGTGCGAGCTCAGGCAGAGAGGCAGTGGCGCGAGGAGGAAGAAGGGTGGCAGAGAAGCCCGTCGGGCCGGCCTATTTATAAGGCGAGCTCGTAAAGCGGGCGCGGGAATCAAGGAGACCGTGGCGTGGTTATCTCCCCACGCAGCGCCTCGATTTTCGGGATGACAGTAAAGGAAAAGATCCGTTGCGGATCTGGCGGAGTAAAAAACGGACTTAATGGAAGATGACGTCACGGCGGATTATCCGGAGTCCAGAGGATGACGTCACGCCGGGTTATGGCCTTCACACGAATGGTAAGCCAGAGATTTTTTTCTGTCCAAAGAGTTGAAGATTGACATGAGCCGGCTCAAATCAATCTGGGGCCTAATGTTGAGGATATAGACCTTAGAGTCACCCGCCAGGAGGGGCCGGGTTACTCATATGGTCATTGCCAGAAGCCCGGCGCCAAGCTTAAAGACGGTGGGCCAAAGATGGGCTTAAGACCCGGATATGGCTTAAGGCCCGTAGTTACAATCATTATTATGGTAGAACTTGTAGTGTAAGGCAAGAATAGTTGAGAATCCGAGCCGGACACTCTTATGAGCCGGCCGGGACTCTGAGAGCTGCGGGGCGTCAGCCTCCCTATATAAAGGGACGACCCGGCAGCAGTTTAGGGGCGACAACAATCTCATCGAGAGCCGGGCATAGCAGTTTAGCTCCCTGGTTATCGAAACCCTAATCAATACCACATCAAACTGGACGTAGGCTTTTACCTTCACCGTAAGGGGCCGAACCAGTATAAACCCTCGTGTTCCTTGTCCCGCACTAACCCCTTCAAGCTTCCTAGCTGCGATGGCTCCACGACTAAGTCCTAACTCAAGGACATCTGCCGTGACAATTCCACGACAATATTCGTAGAATATGTAGGAGCCAATATGAGCATCCAGGTTCCGCTATTGGTTATTGACCGGAGAAGTGTCTCGGTCATGTCTACATAGTTCTCGAACTCGTAGGGTCCGCACGCTTAACGTTCGATGACGATTTTGTATTATATGAGTTATGTGATTTGGTGACCGAATGTTGTTCGGAGTCCCAGATGAGATCACGGACAGGACAAGGAGTCTCGAAATGGTCGAGAGGTAAAGACTGATATATAGGACGATGGTATTCGGACACCGAAAGTGTTCAGGGGGTACCGGGTACATATTGGGTCACCGGAAGGGGTCCCCCCCCCCCCGGGAAACTATATGGGCCTAATGGGCCAAGAGGGGAAACGCAGCAACCAACAGGGGCTGCTGCGCCCCCCATATGGGCCGGCCTAAGTGGAGAAGGAAAAGGGGAGGAGGAAAGAAAAGAGAGGGAATAGGATTCCCCCTTCCTTCCCCCTCTCCCCTCTTTCCTTCCCCCTTTCGTATACAAGGAAGGGGGGATGCCAAATTGGAGGAGGCCCCCAAGTAGGATTCATCCTACTTGGGGCGCCCCACGGCTGCTCCTCTCCCCCTCCCACCTATATATATGTGGGGAGGGGCGCCTAGAACATACACCAACAATTGTTAGCCGTGTGCGGCGCCCCCCTCCACAGTTTACGCCTCCGGTCATATTCTTGTAGTGCTTAGGCGAAGTCCTGCACGGATCACTTCACCATCACAGTCACCACGCCTCGTGCTGACAGAACTCATCTACTTCCTCGACACTTTGATGGATCAAGAGTTCGAGGGACGTCGTCGAGCTGAACGTGTGCAGAACTCGGAGGTGCCGTACGTTCGGTGCTTGATCGGTCGGAACGAGAAGAAGTTTGACTACATCAACCGTGTTGTCAAACGCTTCCTGTTTCGGTCTACGAGGGTACGTGGACACACTCTCCCCCTCTCGTTGCTATGCATCACCTAGATAGATCTTGCGTGAGCGTAGGATTTTTTTTTAAATTGCATGCTATGTTTCCCAACAAACTCTCCGTGTTATAACGATTGACTTGTGACTACAACATCTCAAAGTATAACAAACAAGTTGGGTCAATTCAATATGATCGCTCTTCCAACAGCATATTCTCAAAGTTGTTTTGGCACTATCGTTACACTTAACGATATCCCAAGGTCCAGAAAACATGATCACAAACAACACTTGAGCTAGTCTTAGAGGCAAGACTAGGAATCATGTTTTAGCATTTATCTTTCTAGCATTCGTATAAGTTTTCCACTGAATCGCATATTCCGGGATCATAACAGTTATAGCATAGAATATAAACTCTTAATTATAGACATGAAAATACAATAATACAATATTATTGCCTCTAGGGCATATTTCCGACACGGTCGTGGGGCGCCGTAGAGCTGTAGCTGCCCACTCGGTCCACCGGTGACACCGTGTAAAAGATCGTGGATGTCGCCTAGAGGGGGGGTGAATAGGCGCTTTAAAAAATTATGGTTTAGGCTTGAACAAATGCGGAATAAACCTAGCGGTTAATTTGTCAAGCACAAAACCTACAACAACTAGGCTCACCTATGTGCACCAACAACTTATGCTAAGCAAGAAAACCTACTTAGGTGATAGCAAGATATGACAAGAAACAATATGGCTATCACAAAGTAAAGTGCATAAGTAAAGGGCTCGGGTAAGAGATAACCGAGGCACGCGGAGACGATGATGTATCCCGAAGTTCACACCCTTGCGGATGCTAATCTCCGTTTGGAGCGGTGTGGAGGCACAATGCTCCCCAAGAAGCCACTAGGGCCACCGTAATCTCCTCACGCCCTCGCACAATGCAAGATGCCGTGATTCCACTAAGGGACCCTTGGGGATGGTCACCGAACCCGTACAAATGGCAACCCTTGGGGGTGGTCACCGAACCCGTACACTTTGGCAACCCTTGGGGGCGGTCACCGGAACCCGTCAAATTGCTCGGGGCGATCTCCACAACCTAATTGGAGACCCCGATGCTTGCCCGGAGCTTTACACCACAATGATTGAGCTCCGAACACCACCAACCGTCTAGGGCGCCCAAGCACCCAAGAGGAACAAGCTCAAGGGCACCAAGCACCCAAGAGTAATAAGCTTCTCAACTTGTAACTTCCACGTATCACCGTGGAGAACTCAAACCGATGCACCAAATGCAATGGCAAGGGCACACGGAGTGCCCAAGTCCTTCTCTCTCAAATCCCACCGAAGCAACTAATGCTAGGGAGGAAAAAGAGAGGAAGAACAAGAAGGAGAACACCAAGAACTCCAAGATCTAGATCCAAGGGGTTCCCCTCACATAGAGGAGAAAGTGATTGGTGGAAATGTGGATCTAGATCTCCTCTCTCTTTTCCCTCAAAAACTAGCAAGAATCCATGGAGGGATTGAGAGTTAGCAAGCTCGAAGAAGGTCAACAATGGGGGAAGAACACGAGCTCAAAGGATAAGGTTCATTGGGGAAGAAGACCTCCTTATATAGTGGGGGAAACAATCCAACCGTTACCCCCCACACCAGCCCCGCAGAGAGCGGTACTACCGCTTGGCCAACGGTACTACCGCTCCCCCTTGCAGTACTGCCGCTGGGCCCAGAGCGGTACTACCGTGGTGGTCAGGGCGGTACTACCACATACCAGCGGTACTACGGCCCCCACTGCCGCGGCTAGTACCGTAAAACCCGACACGAAAAAGACCCCTCGAATCGAGGCGGTACTAGCACGAGACCGCAGCGGTACTACGGCTGGGGGCTACCAGCGGTACTACCGCTCTGAAGCGGTACTACCGCTCTAGAGCGGTACTACCGCTTGTAGCACCCAAGCGGTACTACCGCTCCGGCCCACGGTACTACCGCAGGGAGAAAAACATAACTGCCAAAACTTCTTCATATGAGCTCCGAATTGAGCAAACTCAAGCTTGTTGGATAGAGGAAGAACACGAGCTCAAAGGATGAGGTTCATTGGGGAACAAGACCTCCTTATATAGTGGGGGGAACAATCCAACCGTTACCCCCACTTCAGCCCCGCAGAGAGCGGTACTACCGCTTGGCCAGGGGTACTACCGCTTGCCCCTATAAGCGGTACTACCGCTCCACCTCGCGGTACTGCCGCTAGGCCTAGAGCGGTACTACCGCGGTGGCAGGGCGGTACTACCGCAAACGAGCGGTACTACGGCCCCCACTGCCGCGGCTAGTACCGTAAAACCCGACATTAAAAAGACCCCTCGAACCGAGGCGGTACTAGAACGAGACCGCAGCGGTACTACGGCTGGGGGCTACCAGCAGTACTACCGCTCTGGAGCGGTACTACCGCTCTAGAGCGGTACTACCGCTTGTAGCACCCAAGCGGTACTACCACTCCGGCCCACGGTACTACCACTGGGACCAAAACTGCCATAACTTCTGCATATGAGCTCCGAATTGAGCAAACTCAAGCTTGTTGGATATGAGCTCCGAACTGCCAAAACTCAAGCTTATAGTGAGAAGAGGCAGGGGAGGTATGCCAACAAATAGAGGAGTGAAACCTCCAACCGAGAAGAACCGGCATAACCTCCAACATCGAAAACATCATAGAAGATGTGAGTGAACTCCGTTTTCGATGAACTCAGCTTGTCATCAAGATGACCATAAGCTCCAAAACTCACAAAGAGAAGAACCAAACAAGAACCAAGAAAGATGATGCAAGGATGCAATGGTTTGAGCTCTCTATGAATGATACGATCAAGCTACTCATCGAGAGCCCCCCTTGATAGTACGACAATCGATCCTATAACCCGGTCTCCCAACTACCATCATGAGACCGGTAAAATAGAAAACCTATCAAGGGCAAACCTTTGCCTTGCACATGGTCCACTTGAGCTAGATGATGACGATCTTAACTCCCTCAAGTTGGACCACCTTTCTTGGTTGCGTTGGCTCGATGAAGACTAGTTGATTGCTCCCCCATACTCCACTATGGGTGAGCCACTCTTCCGCACATCTTCACAAGTCCATTGTCACCACAATGGACGGCAAGCTTCAAGCATTTGATCTCTTCATGATGCTTCACTTGAACTTGCACACCGCAACATCTTCACAAGTCCATTGTCACCACAATGGAAGGCAAGCTTCAAGCATTTGATCTCTTCATGATGCTTCACTTGAACTTGCACACCGCAACCTAACCCCACAAAGAACTCTCACGAAGATCATGGGTGAGTACACAAAGTGTAATTGACAATGCTTACCACACCATGGGATCGCTTGATCCCTCTCGGTACATCTTCTACGCTTTGTGAGTTGATCAAGTTGATTCACTCTTGACTTAGTCTTGATCAGCCTTGAATCTTTTCAACTCTCTTCATTTGGATGATGTCTTGAAGATATACATGAATGATCACACAATCTTCTTCTCCAAGACATGCTTGCAATAAGCTCAACTCTCACATGACCAATCTTTGGATAATTCCTAAATAACACCTTGGTCACCACATAAACTCCTTGAAACCAACACATGAACTTCAAGAAATGCCTATGGACAAATCCTTCAAATATAACTCAGGCAACCATTAGTCCATAGAGATTGTCATCAATTACCAAAACCAAACATGGGGGCACCGCATGTTCTTTCTGTTGGGGAACGTAGCAATTTCAAAAAAAATTCCTACGCACACGCAAGATCATGGTGATGCATAGCAACGAGAGGGGAGAGTGTTGTCCACGTACCCTCGTAGACCGAAGCGGAAGCGTTAACACAACGCGGTTGATGTAGGCGTACGTCTTCACGATCCGACCGATCAAGTACCGAACGCACGGCACCTCCGAGTTCAGCACACGTTCAGCTCGATGACGTCCCTCGAACTCCGATCCAGCCGAGTGTTGAGGGAGAGTTTCGTCAGCACGACGGTGTGGTGCCGATGATGATGTTCTACCGACGCAGGGCTTCGCCTAAGCACCACTACGATATTATCGAGGTGTAATATGGTGGAGGGGGGCACCGCACACGGCTAAGAGATCAATAGATCAATTGTTGTGTCTATGGGGTGCCCCCCTGCCCCCGTATATAAAGGAGCAAGGGGGAGGCCGACCGGCCCTTGTTGGCACGCCAGGAGGAGGAGTCCTCCTCCTAGTAGGAGTAGGACTCCCCTCTTTCCTACTCCTACTAGGAGGAGGAAAGGAAGGGGGAGAGGGAGAAGGAAAGGGGGGCGCCGCCCCCCCCCTCTCCTAGTCCAATTCGGACCAGAAGGGGAGGGGGTGCGCGGCCCCTCCTGGCTGCCCCTCTCTCTCTCCACTAAGGCCCATAAGGCCCATTACTTCTCCCGGGGGGGTTCCGGTAACCCTCCGGCACTCCGGTTTTCTCCGAAATCACCCGGAACATTTCCGGTGTCCGAATATAGTCGTCCAATATATCAATCTTTATGTCTCAACCATTTCGAGACTCCTCGTCATGTCCGTTATCACATCCGGGACTCCGAACAACCTTCGGTGCATCAAAACATATAAACTCATAATATAATTGTCATCGTAACGTTAAGCGTGCGGACCATACGGGTTCGAGAACTATGTAGACATGACCAAGACATGTCTCCGGTCAATAACCAATAGCGGAACCTGGATGCTCATATTGGCTCCCACATATTCTACGAAGATCTTTATCGGTCAGACCGCATAACAACATACGTTGTTCCCTTTGTCATCGGTATGTTACTTGCCCGAGATTCGATCGTCGGTATCTTAATACCTAGTTCAATCTCGTTACCGGCAAGTCTCTTTACTCGTTCTGTAATACATCATCTCGCAACAAACTCATTAGTTGCAATGCTTGCAAGGCTTAAGTGATGTGCATTACCGAGAGGGCCCAGAGATACCTCTCTGACAATCGGAGTGACAAATCCTAATCTCGAAATACGCCAACCCAACAAGTACCTTCGGAGACACCTGTAGAGCACCTTTATAATCACCCACTTACGTGTGACGTTTGGTAGCACACAAAGTGTTCCTCTGGTAAACGTGAGTTGCATAATCTCATAGTCATAGGAACATGTATAAGTCATGAAGAAAGCAATAGCAACATACTAAACGATCGAGTGCTAAGCTAACGGAATGGGTCAAGTCAATCACATCATTCTCCTAATGATGTGATCCCGTTAATCAAATGACAACTCATGTCTATGGCTAGGAAACATAACCATCTTTGATCAACGAGCTAGTCAAGTAGAGGCATACTAGTGACACTCTGTTTGTTTATGTATTCACACATGTATCATGTTTCCGGTTAATACAATTCTAGCATGAATAATAAACATTTATCATGATATAAGGAAATAAATAATAACTTTATTATTGCCTCTAGGGCATATTTCCTTCAGTCTCCCACTTGCACTAGAGTCAATAATCTAGATTACACAGTAATGATTCTTACACCCATGGAGCCTTGGTGCTGATCATGTTTTGCTCGTGGAAGAGGCTTAGTCAACGGGTTTGCAACATTCAGATCCGTATGTATCTTGCAAATTTCTATGTCTCCCACCTGGACTAAATCCTGGATGGAATTGAAGCGTCTTTTGATGGGTTTGGTTCTCTTGTGAAATCTGGATTCCTTTGCTAAGGCAATTGCACCAGTATTGTCACAAAAGATTTTCATTGGACCCGATGCACTAGGTATGACACCTAGATCGGATATGAACTCCTTCATCCAGACTCCTTCATTTGCTGCTTCCAAAGCAGCTATGTACTCCGCTTCACACGTAGATCCCGCCACGACGCTTTGTTTAGAACTGCACCTACTAACAGCTCCACTGTTCAATGTAAACACGTATCCGGTTTGCGATTTAGAATCGTCCGGATCAGTGTCAAAGCTTGCACCGACGTAACCATTTACGATGAACTCTTTGTCACCTCCATAAACGAGAAACATATCCTTAGTCCTTTTCAGGTATTTCAGGATGTTCTTGACCGCTGTCCAGTGATCCACTCCTGGATTACTTTGGTACCTTCCTGCTAGACTTATAGCAAGGCATACATAAGGTCTGGTACACAGCATTGCATACATGATAGAGCCTATGGCTGAAGCATAGGGAACATCTTTCATCTTCTCTCTATCTTCTGCAGTGGTCGGGCATTGAGTCTTACTCAACTTCACACCTTGTAACACAGGCAAGAACCCTTTCTTTGCTTGATCCATTTTGAACTTTTTCAAAACTTTGTCAAGGTATGTGCTTTGTGAAAGTCCAATTAAGCGTCTTGATCTATCTCTATAGATCTTGATGCCCAATATATACGCAGCTTCACCGAGGTCTTTCATTGAAAAACTCTTATTCAAGTATCCCTTTATGCTATCCAGAAATTCTATATCATTTCCAATCAGCAATATGTCATCCACATATAATATCAGAAATGCTACAGAGCTCCCACTCACTTTCTTGTAAATACAGGCTTCTCCAAAAGTCTGTATAAAACCAAATGCTTTGATCACACTATCAAAGCGTTTATTCCAACTCCGAGAGGCTTGCACCAGTCCATAAATGGATCGCTGGAGCTTGCACACTTTGTTAGCTTCCTTTGGATCGACAAAACCTTCCGGTTGCATCATATACAACTCTTCTTCCAGAAATCCATTCAGGAATGCAGTTTTGACATCCATTTGCCAAATTTCATAATCATAAAATGCGGCAATTGCTAACATGATTCGGACAGACTTAAGCATCGCTATGGGTGAGAAGGTCTCATCGTAGTCAATCCCTTGAACTTGTCGAAAACCTTTCGCAACAAGTCGAGCTTTATAGACAGTAACATTACCGTCAGCGTCAGTCTTCTTCTTGAAGATCCATTTATTTTCAATGGCTTGCCGATCATCGGGCAAGTCAACCAAAGTCCATACTTTGTTCCCATACATGGATCCCATCTCGGATTTCATGGCCTCAAGCCATTTTGCGGAATCTGGGCTCACCATCGCTTCTTCATAGTTTGTAGGTTTGTCATGGTCTAGTAATATAACCTCCAGAACAGGATTACCAAACCACTCTGGTGCGGATCTTACTCTGGTTGACCTACGAGGTTCAGTAATAACTTGATCTGAAGTTTCATGATCATCATCACTAACTTCCTCACTAATTGGTGTAGGCGTCGCAGAAACTGGTTTCTATGATGAACTACTTTCCAATAAGGGAGCAGCTACAGTTACCTCATCAAGTTCTACTTTCCTCCCACTCACTTCTTTCGAGAGAAACTCCTTCTCCAGAAAATTTCTGAATTTAGCAACAAAAGTTTTGCCTTTCGGATCTGTGATAGAAGGTGTACCCAATAGTCTCCTTTGGGTATCCTATGAAGACACATTTCTCCGATTTGGGTTCGAGCTTATCAGGTTGAAGTTTTTTCACATAAGCATCGCAGCCCCAAACTTTAAGAAACGACAACTTTGGTTTCTTGCTAAACCACAGTTCATAAGGCGTCATCTCAACGGATTTTGATGGTGCCCTATTTAACGTGAATGCAGCCGTCTCTAAAGCATAACCCCAAAACGATAGCGGTAAATCAGTAAGAGACATCATAGATCGCACCATTTCTAGTAAAGTACGATTACGACGTTCGGACACACCATTACGCTGTGGTGTTCCGGGTGGCGTGAGTTGCGAAACTATTCCGCATTGTTTCAAATGAAGACCAAACTCATAACTCAAATATTCTCCTCCACGATCAGATCGTAGAAATTTTATTTTCTTGTTACGATGATTTTCAACTTCACTCTGAAATTCTTTGAACTTTTCAAATGTTTCAGACTTATGTTTCATTAAGTAAATATACCCATATCTGCACAAATCATCTGTGAAGGTGAGAAAATTACGATATCCGCCACGAGCCTCAATATTCATCGGACCACATACATCTGTATGTATGATTTCCAACAAATCTGTTGCTCTCTCCATAGTTCCGGAGAACGGTGTTTTAGTCATCTTGCCCATGAGGCACGGTTCGCAAGTACCAAGTGATTCATAATCAAGTGGTTCCAAAAGTCCATCAGTATGGAGTTTCTTCATGCGCTTTACACCGATATGACCTAAACGGCAGTGCCACAAATAAGTTGCACTATCATTATCAACTCTGCATCTTTTGGCTTCAATATTATGAATATGTGTATCACTACTATCGAGATTCAACAAAAATAGACCACTCTTCAAGGGTGCATGACCATAAAAGATATTACTCATATAAATAGAACAACCATTATTCTCTGATTTAAATGAATAACCGTCTCGCATCAAACAAGATCCAGATATAATGTTCATGCTTAACGCTGGCACCAAATAACAATTATTTAGGTCTAAAACTAATCCCGAAGGTAGATGTAGAGGTAGCGTGCCGACCGCGATCACATCGACTTTGGAACCATTTCCCACGCGCATCGTCACCTCGTCCTTAGCCAATCTTCGCTTAATCCGTAGCCCCTGTTTCGAGTTGCAAATATTAGCAACAGAACCAGTATCAAATACCCAGGTGCTACTGCGAGCATTAGTAAGGTACACATCAATAACATGTATATCACATATACCTTTGTTCACCTTGCCATCCTTCTTATCCGCCAAATACTTGGGGCAGTTCCGCTTCCAGTGACCAGTCTGCTTGCAGTAGAAGCACTCAGTCTCAGGCTTAGGTCCAGACTTGGGTTTCTTCTCCTGAGCAGCAACTTGTTTGCTGTTCTTCTTGAAGTTCCCCTTCTTCTTCCCTTTACCCTTTTTCTTGAAACTAGTGGTCTTATTGACCATCAACACTTGATGCTCCTTTTTGATTTCTACCTCCGCAGCCTTTAGCATTGCGAAGAGCTCGGGAATTGTCTTATCCATCCCTTGCATATTATAGTTCATCACGAAGCTCTTGTAGCTTGGTGGCGGTGATTGAAGAATTCTGTCAATGACGCTATCATCCGGAAGATTAACTCCCAGTTGAATCAAGTGATTGTTATACCCAAACATTTTGAGTATATGCTCACTGACAGAACTATTCTCTTCCATCTTGCAGCTGTAGAACTTATTGGAGACTTCATATCTCTCAATCCGGGCATTTGCTTGAAATATTAACTTCAACTCCTCGAACATCTCATATGCTCCATGATGTTCAAAATGTCGTTGAAGACCCGGTTCTAAGCCGTAAAGCATGGCACATTGAACTATCGAGTAGTCATCAACACATGACTGCCAGGCATTCACAATGTCTGCAGTTGCTGGCGCAGGTGGTACACCTAGCGGTGCTTCCAGGACGTAATTTTTCTGTGCAGCAATGAGGATAATCCTCAAGTTACGGACCCAGTCCGTGTAATTGCTACCATCATCTCTCAACTTTACTTTCTCAAGGAACGCATTAAAATTCAACGGAACAACAGCACGGGCCATCTATCTACAATTAACATAGATAAGCAAGATACTATCAGGTACTAAGTTCATGATAAATTCAAGTTCAATTAATCATATTACTTCAGAACTCCCACTTAGATAGACATCCCTCTAATCCTCTAAGTGATCACGTGATCCATATCAACTAAACCATGTCCGATCATCACGTGAGATGGAGTAGTTTCAACGGTGAACATCACTATGTTGATCATATCTACTATATGATTCACGCTCGACCTTTCGGTCTCCGTGTTCCGAGGCCATATCTGCATATGCTAGGCTCGTCAAGTTTAACCTGAGTATTCTGCGTGTGCAAAACTGGCTTGCACCCGTTGTAGATGGACGTAGAGCTTATCACACCCGATCATCACGTGGTGTCTGGGCACGACGAACTTTGGCAACGGTGCGTACTCAGGGAGAACACTTTTATCTTGAAATTTTAGTGAGAGATCATCTTATAATGCTACCGTCAATCAAAGCAAGATAAGATGCATAAAAGATAAACATCACATGCAATCAATATAAGTGATATGATATGGCCATCATCATCTTGTGCTTGTGATCTCCATCTCCGAAGCACAGTCATGATCACCATCGTCACCGGTGCGACACCTTGATCTCCATCGTAGCATCGTTGTCGTCTCGCCAACTATTGCTTCTACGACTATCGCTACCGCTTAGTGATAAAGTAAAACAATTACATGGCGATTGCATTGCATACAATAAAGCGACAACCATATGGCTCCTGCCAGTTGCCGATAACTCGGTTACAAAACATGATCATCTCATACAATAAAATATAGCATCACGTCTTGACCATATCACATCACAACATGCCCTGCAAAAACAAGTTAGACGTCCTCTACTTTGTTGTTGCAAGTTTTACGTGGCTGCTACGGGCTTAGCAAGAACCGTTCTTACCTACGCATCAAAACCACAACGATAGTTTGTCAAGTTGGTGCTGTTTTAACCTTCGCAAGGACCGGGCGTAGCCACACTCGGTTCAACTAAAGTGAGAGAGACAGACACCCGTCGGTCACCTTTAAGCAACGAGTGCTCGCAACGGTGAAACCAGTCTCGCGTAAGCGTACGCGTAATGTCGGTCCGGGCCGCTTCATCTCACAATGCCGCCGAACCAAAGTATGACATGCTGGTAAGCAGTATGACTTATATCGCCCACAACTCACTTGTGTTCTACTCGTGCATAACATCAACGCATAAAACCTGGCTCGGATGCCACTGTTGGGGAACGTAGTAATTTCAAAAAAATTCTACGCACACGCAAGATCATGGTGATGCATAGCAACGATAGGGGAGAGTGTTGTCCACGTACCCTCGTAGACCGATAGCGGAAGCGTTTAACACAACACGGTTGATGTAGTCGTACGTCTTCACGATCCGACCGATCAAGTACCAAACGCATGGCACCTCCGAGTTCAGCACACGTTCAGCTCGATGACGTCCCTCGAACTCCGATCCAGCCGAGTGTTGAGGGAGAGTTTCGTCAGCATGACGGCGTGGTGACAATGTTGATGTTCTATCGATGCAGGGCTTCGCCTAAGCACCGCTACGATATTATCGAGGTGTAATATGGTGGAGGGGGGCACCGCACACGGCTAAGAGATCAATAGATCAATTCTTGTGTCTATGGGGTGCCCCCTGCCCCCGTATATAAAGGAGCAAGGGGGAGGCCGGCCGGCCCTTGTTGGCCCGCCAGGAGGAGGAGTCCTCCTCCTAGTAGGAGTAGGACTCCCCTCTTTCCTACTCCTACTAGGAGGGGGAAAGGAAGGGGGAGAGGGAGAAGGAAAGGGGGGCGCCGCCCCCCCTCTCCTAGTCCAATTCGGACCAAAGGGGGAGGGGGCGCGCGGCCCCTCCTGGCTGCCCCTCTCTCTCTCCACTAAGGCCCATAAGGCCCATTACTTCTCCGGGGGGGTCCGGTAACCCTCCGGCACTCCGGTTTTCTCCGAAATCACCCGGAACATTTCCGGTGTCCGAATATAGTCGTCCAATATATCAATCTTTATGTCTCGACCATTTCGAGACTCCTCGTCATGTCCGTGATCACATCCGGGACTCCGAACAACCTTCGGTGCATCAAAACATATAAACTCATAATATAACTGTCATCGTAACGTTAAGCGTGCGGACCCTACGGGTTCGAGAACTATGTAGACATGACCGAGACATGTCTCCGGTCAATAACCAATAGCGGAACCTGGATGCTCATATTGGCTCCCACATATTCTACGAAGATCTTTATCGGTCAGACTGCATAACAACATACGTTGTTCCCTTTGTCATCGGTATGTTACTTGCCCGAGATTCGATCGTCGGTATCTCAATACCTAGTTCAATCTCGTTACCGGCAAGTCTCTTTACTCGTTCTGTAATACATCATCCCGCAACTAACTCATTAGTTGTAATGCTTGCAAGGCTTAAGTGATGTGCATTACCGAGAGGGCCCAGAGATACCTCTCCGACAATCGGAGTGACAAATCCTAATCTCGAAATACGCCAACCCAACAAGTACCTTCGGAGACACCTGTAGAGCACCTTTATAATCACCCAGTTACGTTGTGACGTTTGGTAGCACACAAAGTGTTCCTCCGGTAAACGGGAGTTGCATAATCTCATAGTCATAGGAACATGTATAAGTCATGAAGAAAGCAATAGCAACATACTAAACGATCGAGTGCTAAGTTAACGGAATGGGTCAAGTCAATCACATCATTCTCCTAATGATGTGATCCCGTTAATCAAATGACAACTCATGTCTATGGCTAGGAAACATAACCATCTTTGATCAACGAGCTAGTCAAGTAGAGGCATACTAGTGACACTCTGTTTGTCTATGTATTCACACATGTATCATGTTTCCGGTTAATACAATTCTAGCATGAATAATAAACATTTATCATGATATAAGGAAATAAATAATAACTTTATTATTGCCTCTAGGGCATATTTCCTTCACTTTCACCGTGGACAAGGACCTCCCGCCTCGGTCAATCTGCGACCGTCTGAGGGCAATGCGAAGCGCTAGCTCCTCGTTGTCCGACGCGGAAGAGCTCAAACAATCCACTTCGAGCTTCTCCCAGTCGATGGAGTCAGGGTTGTTACCGGATCTGTTCCTGACAATGGCGGAGGGGATGGGATAGTGCGGAGAGAGAAAGGGGATGAGATGAAAGTGGAATGGAGCGCAGCGGTTGACTAGGGCTTGGTCGTCCGGCTTCGGGTATTTGTGGGGACATGGGTGGACACGGTGTGGGCCAAAGTGGGCTAGTCCGACGTGGTGGACGCGCTTGTGCACGTCCGGGCCTCCTCATATCTACCCCAGATATGGACTGGATACGAGGGGTGTTGGTTAGCCTAGACGTATAGTGCGGGTATGAGAGGTGCGGCCGGGTCGAGTTTTTTTGACCGAACATTGAGCAGGACATTCGTCTAAACATATAGGAAGCGTTTGAGTTCGCCTGTAGATGCTCTTGAGATTTTATAATTTGAAGTAGGCCGAGATACAAGATTTAGGGGACCGAGGCCCATAAAATATAACAATATTCAAACGAGATATATAAGATGATCGACTTGTAACTTGATCCCTAATAGTCTCAAGGTATAACTAGCTCGTTGCTAAGTCACGCCCCTTCGCTCCTGCCTCTGTTGACCTCTCAGTTAGGGTTTCCTTGCCTTTCGCTGGTGCCGTCGCCGGTCCGCCTCGTCTCCTATAGTCTCTGGATCATGGAGGTGCGGTGGATCTCGGCCCTATCCGACGGGAACGCTCCGTTTTTTGGTGTTTTTTGGAGTTTTGTTAGGGTTTGTGCCATGATCAGGAAAACGACGCGGAGGCAGCTTCTTGAGGAATAAGGCTCTCCCCGCCTAGCCCCGTCCCGGTGATGTTTCTAGCGTCATCAGAGGATGTGTGGACGTGTGTGTCCGGAGGACCTCGTGAGATCCGGTCGGCGTTTGTCTTCGGTGGATCCCTTGGATCCGGTCTTTGTTCGTCTACGTCTATATGTCTGCAGGTTGGATCCTTCTGATCTGGACTTCTCTTCATTGGCAGCGTTGTTGTTCTGGTGCACTGATCCTATGGGGCCTTAGCACGATGACTTTCCGACTCTCTGTTACAACAATGTTTGCCCGGCTATGATGAGAGAGGGCCGATGACGACAGTACGCCTTCGGCTCGCTCCAATGCTTGTAGTCATCGCTATGTGGTACGGATCCATACGTAATTTTTACTTCTGGTGTCCTTTGTACTACCTTGGCAGTTGATGAATAGAGCGGAAGTTTTCTAAAAAAAGTATAACTAGCTCACTAACCACCTTAGCGACACGCCGACATATGATACGAAAGCTAAGTTTGATTCATATAATGGAGTAAATGGATCTAAGGTACAACAGACACGCTAATCGCCCGAGTGCCGAACAAGTGGTTAGTTTCTAGGTGCAGCTGCTAGCTAAAATACACTTGAAATGGACTTTCACGTGGCTAAGAACATTCGTTCAAAAAAAGAAACGTGGCTAAGAGCATTGGAAAACAGATAATTACTACCATATGAGTGCACACGGTACATCCCAGCAAAGCAAGGAGTAGAACCTGAAAGCTGAATAAAACTGTTTCTTATTGATGATTTGGTGCGGCATACAAGAGTATATAAGAGGGTACAAACCGACTTGGGGTAGGGGTACAAAACTGACATGGACTAGAAGTCGTATACCATAATGACTACTCTAACATCCCCCCGCAGTATCAACGGCAGGCTCGACGACGTTGAGACTGAAATAGATATCTTGAAACGGCTTAGTAGGCAGTGCCTTGGTGAAAATGTCAGCAAACTGAGCCGTAGAGGGAACATGAAGCACCCGAACCTGACCAAGAGCAACCTTTTCACGAACAAAATGAATATCAATCTCAATATGCTTTGTGCGTCGGTGTTGAACTGGATTGCTGGTCATGTAGACTGCTGATATGTTGTCACAGTAGACAATAGTGGCCTGCTCAATAGGCCTGTGTAGCTCGGAGAGTAACTGCCGAATCCAGATTGTATCTGCAACGGCATGTGCCATAGCGCGATACTCAGCCTCGGCCGACGAATGTGAGACTATAACCTGTCTTTTCGAAGACCAAGAAATCAAATTGTTACCAAGAAAAACACAAAAACCGGAAGTGGACCTTCGAGTGTCAGGACAACCAGCCCAGTCTGCATCAGAGTATGCGGTAAGCGAGTTTGGAGAAGAATTATTGAGGTGGAGACCATGATTGAGAGTTCCTTTTAAATACCGAAGAATGTGTTTAACATGATTATAGTGAGGAACCCGGGGATCATGCATATAGAGACATGCTTGTTGAACAGCAAAAGAGATTTCAGGACGAGTAATGGTGAGATATTGGAGAGCACCTGTTAGGCTACGATAGAGAGTAGGATCGGAAAAGGGTTCACTGGTAGCCGAAAGTTTAAAACTAGTATCGACAGGAGTGCGAGATGATTGACAGTCAAGCATACCAGCACGATTAAGAAGATCAAGAATATACTGGCGTTGGGAAAGAAAAAGGCTGGAGGAATCGCGAACAACGGCAATGCCTAAGAAATGATGAAGGAGTCCTAGGTCAGTCATAGAAAATTCAGATCTAAGAAGAGAGACAATATGATCTAAGAACTTTTGAGAGGAGGCGGTAAGAATGATATCATCTACATAGAGAAGTAAATAGGCAGTGTCAGAAGTTTGATGATACACAAAAAGAGAGGTGTCGGAGAGAGATGGAGTGAAGCCTATTGTTTGAATGAAGGAGGAGAAGCGTTGAAACCAAGCTCGTGGGGCCTGTTTAAGACCGTAGAGAGATTTCT
>NC_057796.1:380095085-380104796 GCF_018294505.1 Triticum aestivum
TAAGGTGGGTACTGGTGAGTCCGGCGCAGCGGAAGAGTCGGACGAAGGAGTAGGGCTGGGTGGTGGAGTGGGAGCAGGGCTGGGTGGTGGAGTGGGAGTAGGGGCCGGGGGTGGTGGGGAGGGAGCAGGGGCCGGGGGTGTTGGGGACGTCTCGGGTGGGGTGACTGTATGGTTGGGATTGGCTATGGTGGGTGTTAATGGTGGTGGTGATAAGTTGTGTTCGGCAGATAGGGGAGTATATAGTTGGAAAGGACGGGGAGAGGGGGTGTTTGCGGAGCTAGGGGTGTTGGATGGTGTAGTAGTGCGTTGTGAGAAAGGAAAAATGTGCTCAGCAAACGTGACATGACGAGAGACATGAACGTGTCCGGTGTGAAGGTCGAGACAGCGATAGCCTTTGTGCTCGTCAGAGAAGCCAAGAAAAGCACATGGGATAGAGCGTGGTGACAATTTATTTGCAGAAGTGGTGTAGGCATTGGGAAAACAGAGACAGCCGAAAACACGAACCGCGGAGTAGTCGGGGTGGGAAAGAAAGAGGGAATAATAGGGAGTAGTGTTGGGTTTAGTTTTAGAAGGTCGAATATTTAGAAGGAAGGTGGCCATGTGTAGGGCTTCAGCCC
Organism: Triticum aestivum; assembly: GCF_018294505.1. NCBI lineage: Eukaryota > Viridiplantae > Streptophyta > Magnoliopsida > Poales > Poaceae > Triticum > Triticum aestivum. The sequence goes on from NC_057796.1 coordinate 380,095,703, forward strand.
AAAACTTGGGAGGCATAGATGATTGAATGAGGAGAGTGCGAACTATATCATTGAGGGTGCGAAGAGAGCGTTCTGCTTTACCATTTTGAGGGGATGTGTAGGGACATGAGAACCTAAGCAGGATGCCATGTTGTAAGAAGAAAGTACGATTTTTAATGTTATCAAACTCGCGACCATTGTCACATTGGATAAAGCGAATTGGGAGGAAGAAGTGAACAGGCACATAGCGTTGAAAATTAAGGAAAAGAGAATGGACCTCGGATTTGTTGCGTAGAGGAAAAGTCCAGACAAAGTGGGTGAAATCATGTAGGATAACAAGGTAGTATTTAAAACCCGAAACACTTGCAATGGGAAAGGTCCATAAATCACAATGTATTAATTCAAAGGGATAAGTGCTACAAGAACTAGAGGAACTAAAGGGAAGACGCACATGTTTGCCTAATTGACAAGACTCGCAAAACACAGAATTATGAGAGTCCCTATTACATGGTATGGTAAATTCACTAAGCATAGAAGCTAAGACGGCGGGGTTGGGATGGCCCAAGCGACGATGCCAGAGATCGACGGAGGCCAGCATGGATGTTGGAAAGGTGGCGGCAGGAACTCCATTAAGAGAATAAAGATCACCGGAGCTATTGAAGCGAGCGATCTCGGCCTTGGTCAGGTAATCCTTCACAGATAAACCAAAAGGGTCGAATTCAACCGAAACTAGATTGTCGCAAGTAAATTGGCGAACAGAGATAAGATTTTTAATGAGAGCGGGTGCAACTAGAACATCGCGAAGTAAAAGAGGTTTGGTGGAAGAGGGAAGTTGAGCCTGACCAACACAATATATAGGAATAGATGATCCATCTCCAAGGATAATGGAAGGGAAAGGAGATTTAGTGCAAGAAGATAACCAATTACTAGATGCAGACATATGACTAGAGGCCCCTGAATCAAAAATCCAATCCGTACCTGAGTTTCCTTGTGCAGCAAAGTTATTCATGGCCTGGAGAAAGGCAGCTTGATCCCAGCTCGGCGTCGCAGGTGAGGGTGGCGTCGGAAGCAGTGCCGGCGGATACGATGGTGAAGGCAGTAGGGCCGGCTGGGGAGTGTAGTAGGCATTGGCCGGCTGTGGTGGGGGTGGCGTCGGGAGCAGGGCCGGCTGAGGTGTGTAGTAGGCGCCGCCGTCGCTGGTGTAATGACCATAAGGAGCATACGTCGGGGCGGCGTGATAGGCATTGGCCGGCTGTCGGGGGTTGAGAACCTCGGGAGCACTAGTAGGCGGCCGAAGGCCGGGTTGCCAGGCACCTGAGTATGCCGGCGGAGCACCGAGGGTGGACGGAGCGGACCAGGGCATGGGCCATGCTTGAACAAGCCCCGTCCAAGGATCATGAGGAGGCCGCCATGCAACCGCAGATGGAGCACTGGTGGGTGGTGCAGGACTCGGTGCTGGTGATGTCGTAGGCGGAACCGAACGAGTCGACGGCGGCCTATAGATAGGGTTTTTGCCGCGGTAGTTCAGACTAGGACGCCAGTCTGGGGGCGGTTGAACAGATGACGATGCGGACGGCCCGGCGGCAGGAGCCGGCCTGGAAGGCGGCGCTGGTGTAGACGACAGAGGAGGACGAGCCGCAGCATAAAAGACCTTGGGGCGAGAGTCCTTGCGAGCTTGTGTTTCCGCCGCGAGTTGTAGCAAGGAACGAACTTCAGCGAAGGTAGGAGGGGGCCGTATCATCGGTATGAACGAGGCTTGCTTGTCAAAGTCTTCGCTGAGGCCGACGACGACGATATTGATTAGCTGTGAGTCGCTAACTGTATCGCCGAGTTCGCGGAGCTCATCACCAATGGTCTTAACGCGCTGGCAGAACAGGTTCACCGGGGCGTCTCCTTGCACCATATTGCGAAGCTCGGTGTGGAGAGCGTTTTTCCGAGCGTCGGTGTTGCTTTGGAAGAGCTGACGGAGGGAGTGCCAGATGTTGGCAGCGGTGGCGCCGTCGTGATCGAGCATGTTGAAGATCTCGGTGGTGATGCGAGTGTAGAACCACTGGACGATCGCGAGATCGTCTTTCAACCATTGCGGATCGTCGGGGCGGGGAAGACAGTTGGCGGCGACATGCGAGCGCAGGTTGCAGCGGCCGAGGTGGAGATCAAAGAGATGTCTCCAATGGTAGTAGTTGTGGGCGGCGAGATCAAGAACTATGGGGATGTAGGGGCTGACGTCGGAGATTGTGTCAGCAAGAGATATTGGTGCGGCGAGGATGGGTGCAGGGTAGTTTTGTGGAGCTATGGTGAGGGCCGAGAGAGAAGCGGCCGCGGCGTTGGCAGCCTTGGCGATGAATGCGGCCCGGCGCTCGAAGTAGCCGGGCGGCGGCGGCGGCGGTGGCGTTGGCGGAGCCATACCCTAAACCCTGGGACCGGTATCTGATATCATGAAAGCTGAATAAAACTGTTGCTTATTGATGATTTGGTGCGGCATACAAGAATATATAAAAGGGTACAAATCGATTTGGGGTAGGGGTATAAAACTGACTTGGACTAGAAGTCGTATACCATAATAACTACTTAACAGAACCGAAGAAAAGCTTACGGGAGATGGAGCAGGTAGACGCGCCATAAACATGACCGGGTCACGTTCTGATCCGTTGCCTCATCCATATCACGCGTTCCCCATGCCGCTCATACGTGCCCAGGCCAAACTACCTACACCGCAGCTCTGAGATGGGACACCATGGCATCACACGTCACTTTCTGCTCCTGCTATTGGATCGCCTCTGTCGCTACGGCCTACGGGGTAGTATGGCAGTAACCGGTATGGGCGGTTGGACTATGGCGTCGAAGACTCGAGACACCTGTGCACGCACGCGCCTTGGTGCTAGTGGCTTCGCCTCGAGGCGGCTATTCGATGGATAAGTTCGACTCTTGTCGTGAGCCCAACCAAGCTGCCCATGTCGTCGATGGCTCTGTTGCTGCACAGCAGTCGCTTGTCGCGTCCCCGTCGGATTGACTCGGGAAAGTGACGACTGTTTCTTTGGGATCAGCTCCGAGCTAGTGACTTGTGATAAACTTTGGAGAACCACAACCCAGCATGATCTAGGCTACAGAACGGTAGCATCAGATATTTTGTTCGGACCCATTGCGCGATGATCAGTTCTGAAACTTGGGTTCCACTGGCTACCGAGCCCGGATGCTTCTCCTCCGCGGAAACACTACCGAGCCCGCTCGGTCTCACGCTCAGAGGCGAACACGCCAATAGGGTTCCCTGCCTTCCGCCGCCGTCGATATGCTTCGTCTCCTGTGGTCTTCGGACCACGAGACATGTTGGCTTTTGGCCCTTATTGGACCATGAGACACTAGTCGAAGGCACGTGCTTTGCACGTGTGCATTATTATTTACAATTTTCAAACGGACAAGAAAAAAAATCAATACAAACAGAGCATACATGAATTGCTTTAGCTTTGCAACGTCGTGCCGAGTTAATAAGACAAAACGTGTGCCAAGTTACAATGTCCTAATAAATTTTCGCTCTTAAATTGCGAAAAATATGTCAAGAAATTGTAGTTAGTACTTACTTTACAAACTTGAAGTCAATACGTCATGGGATCATATTTTGTTTAGAAAATGATCATCTCCATGCATTATACATCAACGTAGATGGAATGCACCCAGGGGCTGGCTAGAATTATTGAAGGGTTATACATCCAAAAATAATTACCAGAAAATGGTATATATGTTCATATTGTACATGCATGGTACATCTTCTTTTACATGTGCATAATGGAACTCGTGAAAAATCATGGCAAACAGTGGTCTCGCTCGCCCATCCCACCTGGTCTGAATGCGATTTTTTTTAGGTGAGTCTGAATGCGTTTTTTTGCCTGATGCTCGGCCATATGGGCCAGGAAGCTTCCCATCGGGCCAGCTGTAGCCACTCCATCCAGTTCTTAAACACTCTAATATCATGTTGTAAAAAAAAGATAACGCCAGACCCAGGCCACAAGCCCACAATTCGCTAGCTCTGCCTCTGCCTGAGTGTCGAGCAGAGCGCCAGCGCGCCGCCGCTTCCCTTCGTCAGATCCCGTCCCTGCCCTCAACCCAGGAACGCCTACCTGAGGACCGCCGTGGAGCCGGTGAAGCACACGACCTCGCCATTCGACACTTCTGCTCGCCTCGTCTAGTCTTCCTCGGCAGGCACGACGGCGCTCGCATCCGGCAGCCACGGCCCCGCGCAGCAGACGCCGGCATGTACCACGCTCCATTCCTCCACGGCTCCACCGCGATGGGGCTCATCAATCGGTTTCTCCTCGCATCCATCCATCCAGTCAAAGGGAGGTTGGCTGGCAATCTATTTGCCGAAGGCGGCCGTGGGCGTGGTATGTGGAGTTTTCTAGAAGAGCGACTGGATTTTAGGTTGGCGGGAGCACTGTGACTGCGAATCCACGTGACCTGAGCCGTTCGATCCAACAGAATCAACGGCTACAAATAAATTTATTCTGCAAGCGGCGGGGAAGACAGGTGAGATGGAGGTTGATTCAAATATTCAAACAAATGTGTACTATAGTAGTAGAGATTAGGATTTATGTACTGTTCAGGAATGCGAGATGTCGGCGATTGCTTAAAGATGAAATAAGGGTCTCTTTTTTTGTCCCCGCCCCGGCGATGCGTCTAGAGTCATCAGAGGGCATGTAGAGGGGTTTTTGTTTGTCTACATTCGTGTGTATACGATTCTCATCATCAGCGATGGTGGCTATTCTAATGCGTTGGTTCTGTGGGGCCGTAGCACGAGGACCTCTTGACTATTTACTACAATAAGGTTTGCGCGGCTCCGACGAGTGAGGGGCTACGATGAGCGTGTCGATGAGCGTGTCTTTAGTTGCTCCGGTGCTTATAGTCGTCGCTAGGTGATTTACGGACTAGAATGTAATTTATATTACTTCTGATGTTCTTCATATTGCCTTGACAGTTGATGAATAGATAAAAAAACTGGCAAAGCACACACACTACTAAGCTATACTAAAGAGAATAACGAGTCTTCCTACGAATAAGCACATTTGGTTCTAGAGTGCATATGAGAAAAATAATTTAGTAACTGCAAAAAATGAAAAAAAAAACTTTCTTGGAAACAAAGCCTTATAGTGTAATTGTATAAAAAGTTTTGCCAAGGATTGACAAAATCAACACCATATACAAGTTACTATTCGCACTTGTTGTCCTCAAAATTTCGTTGTTTTGTCCCTAAAATCGAAGGGAGTCTTTTCTTGGCTAAGCTTTTATATGATTACAACAAAAGGTCAAGTTCGTTTCCGGAAATGTTTCAGATTTTTTTTAAAAAAAATTAGGTGAATATACACCCGAGCCAAAGGGTATTTCCCGTCCTCCTACTCCATGCGATATGCGTGGAGGGACCAACGATATCCCCCCTCCCAGCAAACGCTACACACCTCCAAGCCTTGCAATGCTAAATGGCCAGCCCATTTTTTTTGTTTTCCTTTCCACCAGTTTTTAGAAGGTTCTACAACCTTCCGAACTAGTTTTTTTTCTGTCACATTTCTTTTCGGTTTTATTAACTATTTTCTATTTTCATTTTTGCATTTTCTTTATTGTACCATATTTAATTTTGTGAATATTTTTTGAAATTGGTAAATATTTTAAGTTAGGAACATTTTAAAGTTTACGATAAAAACGAGAAATATGTTTTCCCTCAATTTCATGAATTTTTATTAAGAAAATGGAAGAACTTTTTTATACCCGACAACATTTTAAGAAATTGTGAGTATTTTCAGAAATTCCACATTTTTCAAAATCATGAATATTTTTTGAAATTTGACAGCATTTGAATACTCATGAATATATTTTTAAATTCCCTAAATGGGCCAATGAGATGATCCATTCACTTAAGCCTTTTTCCCTTCTTTAAATTCCTTAAATGGGTCGTTGAGATTATTAATTCACAAATGACAGATTGCCTTTGGAATGATTTTGATAGTGGTAGGAAATTTTATATAGCTAATTGGAAGCTTGTTTGTATGAAAGTGTTTGGTGGGCTGGGCATTCCAGATCTGTAAGAGATTAATCTCTGCCTCCTAGGATCTTGGATTAGAAGATATTCTGAGTTTGATGGGAAGCTTTGGAAGATAATTATAGGTCTTAAATACAACACTAACAAACAAATAAAAAGGTGCGACTGGGATGAAACCCTTGTTGATAAATAAAAACTAACAAACCCAGCTTGTTTGCTTCCAGCTCTAATATTAATATCTCTAGGTTCTAGAAAAGTGTTAGACGCATAATCCAAGCCCTTCAATCTGGATATAGTTGGATAATTGGGAATGGTGACAAAATTAGATTTTAGGAGGATACTTGGTTTGGTACTTCCTTCTAGTTGTTCAATTATGGTCTATCTATACCTTTTGTAATGAACAATCTAAGTGTATTAGTGATGTTTGGGATGGCCATCAATTGAGGCTTTCTTTTAAGTGAAACTTTAGCGAGAGGTTCATGGAACAATGGTTTCAATTGGTGGAGATAGTTAGTAGTATTGCGTTCACTAAGGACACTGATACATTGGTCTGGCAAATGGAAAACAAAAGGCAATATTCTACCAACTCTCTCGACCATGTGATCAACTTTAGGGGGTGTGCAGCCAGTTTTTATTCCTGTTGTCTGGAACCTCAGAGTTCCACCCAAAATCCATCTCTTTCTCTGGTTGCCTTTCAGAATAAGCTGATGGCTAGGGATAACCTCAGGAAGAAGCACATAATGAAACCTTTAGATTGTGTTTTTTCATCCAAGGATGAATCTATCCACCACTTGATGCTTGATTGTGTGGTAGCTAAATGGATTTGGTCTTTCGTTAGTGATCACTTTAGTGTTCATGTTGGTTTCGATTACAAAACCTTGGCTGATTCTTGATCTCTAAAAATGAAAAAATTTCTTTGAATACTATTAGTTCTATTTCCTTGTGGTGTTTGTGGAAATATATGAACTCTATGGTTTTTAAGAACACCAAATGGCTCTCTGTTATTGAGGTTTGGAGATTGATCCTTAAAACCATCAAGTTTTGTCTGCCCTATCCCAAGAGCAGAGCAGAACAATGTCAACTAATAAGTTGTGTCCGAAGGAGAAGTTGTGTGAGGATCCGGAAATACCACTTCTAGGTGATTTCTGGCACAAGTTCAACATCTCTGAATCTGATGGTTGTAGATTTGAATCACCCATCAAGAAACAGTCGTCTGGAGACAAGACGACCTCATCCAGCCCAGTGTCCACTCTCAATGGCTGCTGGTCTCCCTATTCCACGTCGACGTCGCTGATGAAAGCAAGAAGAGCCGAGCATGAGATCTTGAAGCTCCTTGTAGCTGGTCCTATTGCTTAGCTATCTTCTTTCTTTCAGTGAAACATGGTTGTGCTATATTTTTATTTCTCTACCTACTGTTATTCTTTAAATTCACCTTGCTAAATTGCCCCTATGTGGGCTGATGTATGAACTATTGGTTTCATTCTGGTAATGGAGCCCGGGAGAGCCTCCCTATTGGTCTCAACATATTTTTAAATTCAATTTTGTATAATCTAGGAACTTTTTTTGAAACTCAGGAACAATTTTGTAATTATTAACCACTTTTAAAATGCATGAAAACTTGATTTTTCAGATTTTTTTAAAAAGCCTTTGATTTTTTCAAAAACATCCTATATATTTTTTGAATTCATGATTTTCAAAATTATTAAAAATCATCTTGATTGTTTTCTATTTTTTGATAAAAATAAACAAAGTCGAAAAAGAAAAATGAAAATAATGAAAGAAAAATAACTAAATGAAACGGGGTGCCCCCAGCTTCACACATGGGCCGGGCCCAAAAGCACATGGAGGCGGGCCCCAAGTCAGCTCCGCCACCCCGTGCACCCTCATGGAGAACACATGCAAAGGAGCGACCAAAGCCCAGCCACTCGTGCTACGGATTGAGCCTAATAGCGTTCCTCATGTCATTTGACTAACTAAGCCATTTTTTCCCTAGCACGCCCTCTTAAAATAGCACTAGTCGTTGGCGAAAAGAAAACCTCTGATTACTGATAAGCTCATAAAAGTTCATGAATTCAAACATATGTTCATGTATGTTAAAAATGTTCATAATTTGAAACAAATTCTTACACTAAAAATTATTTGTAATTTTAAAAATAATTCTAAAACTGAAAAATATAATAGAATTTCGAAAATAGTTGTGAAGCTTACAACTGTTTAGGATTTAAAAGAAAGATCACTAATTTGAAGAAGAAAAACTCAAATGTTATACACTTTTTAAAAGGCTCACAATTTTAAAATTATCACGAAATTTAAAAATTAAAATTCACAATGTCTTTTAAATATCCACAAGTTTTAAAATGTTCACAAATTTGAAAAACAATTGTGTAACTAGAAAAATATTCTTAGTTAAGAAGACATGTTCCCTGTTTCAAAAAATATTTGTGAATTGAAAATTATGTAAATTAATTAATATATAATTTATGAATTATAAAAATCTTCACTAATTTAAAAATAATAATGAACTTTAAAAACGACAAGAAAATTAAAATATTTATGAATATAAAATATGTTAAAATTGCCTTAAAATCACGAATTCAAATAATATTCACCAATTGAAAATATTTAAAATATGCTCCCTCTGTTCCATATTATAGTGTGGATCAAGTTTTGGATCAAATTCCGGAATGTAGTGTGCATAAACGCCTTTGGATGAAGATATCTCTTCGCTGAACCACTACAGCGAAGCTGCATGCACCACATGCGTGACAAGCTGACAAAAAGCAAGGGGCAATTCTGGTCCAAATAAAAGTGCCAACATATGTCTTGGTATAAGCGCCACAAACAAGGTGCATTATATCGGGAACGGAGGAAGTAATATTGTTCAATAATTCTTAAAAAAATCACGGATTTTAAGAATATTAACCAACCATAAAATGGGGGGAAATTCAAAAGAAGAATCCAAAAATTGAAAAACAAATAAGTGAAAACTGGTTAAAGTAAAATATAAGAAGACAAGAATAAAGTAGAACCTTTCTGAAATTGCAGCAACAATCAAGAGAAGCCCAAGTGAGTTGGCTCAATTCGCCGGGGGGG
>NC_057796.1:380105044-380109353 GCF_018294505.1 Triticum aestivum
TTTCAGTTGCTAAACGGCTTGCACGAGTGCTATATCTCGCTTACCGCGAGACGGATGGTCGCCTCGCACAGGTTGCTGAAGTGGGCCAGCCCAAGAAACAATTTTGTGAAGCTTGTAAAGACCAATTCAGACGGGTTTTGGTCATTTAGGGGGGAGGTTTCCCGAGGGTTTCCCCTGTTTTTTCGTGCTTTTTATATCTTCTTTTTTGTTTTTTGATTTTGTCTTTTTTTTACAACCGTGTCGACTTCTTTCATACATGTTGGAAATTTTTGTATACTGGCTGAAAATTTTTGTATACACATTAAACATTTTTCATATACAGGTTAATCATATATCTAAATACATGTTAACATTGGTAAAATACATTGTGAGCATTTTCAAATACAAAGTGAACATTTAAAAGACACGTTCGACATTTTTTCCCAAAAAATTGAATATGTTTTCAAGTGCGCAAACATTTGGTCGAAACACCTTGCCCTACGCCATCTTTCAGTTGCTAAACGGCTTGCACGAGTGCTATATCTCGCTTACAGCGAGACGGATGGTCGCCTCGCACAGAGGGATTGCTGAAGTGGGCCAGCCCAAGAAACAATTTTGTGAAGCTTGTAAAGACCAATTCAGACGGTTTGGGTCGTTTAGGGGGGAGGTTTCCCGAGGGTTTCCCCTGGTTTTTCGTGCTTTTTATATCTTTTTTTTAACTTTGTCTTTCTTTTTTTTATTCTACAATCGTGTCGACTTCTTTTATACATGTTGGAAATTTTTGTATACTGGCTAAACATTTTTGTATACACAATAAACATTTTTCATATACAGGTTAGTCATATATATAAATACACGTTAACATTGGTAAAATACATTGTGAACATTTTCAAATACAAAGTGAACATTTTAAAAGACACGTTTGACATTTTTCCCAAAAATTTGAATATGTTTTCAAGTGCGCAAACATTTTTGCAGTGATAGAACATTTTTTTTAATGGCAAGAAATTTTTCTATAATTTCATGAACTTCTGTTTTCCTGTTTTATGAACTTTAAAAAATCATGAATCATATTTTTGAACATCCGGACATTTATTAAATATCTGTATAATTTGTGAATGGTACTAAATTCTTTTTAACGAATTTCGCGATACATTTTCATGAACATAGACTCTTTCTTCTAGCGAGACATAGACATTTCCAACGGCATGGGCCTACCGTTTCTTTATCTTCGGCGCTCTGCAGTTGCACGCTTGTTTGGGGCCTCAAAAAACATCAAAAAAATAGATCACAATAAAAAACTAATAAACGATTCTAAAAAAAACTAAAAAGCAAACCAACATGTCGGATGGTTAGGTGGACAATGGTATCTCAGCCCAACATGATTCAAGTCCCGGTGCTCGCATTTATCCTGAATTTATTTTAGGATTTCTGACGATGTGCGTCCAGTGGAAGGAGATGTTCCCGTCGACTACGAGGTGTCTACAGTGACTTCGTAAAAATCTCAAGACGATATGCCGACTCAGTCTCTCGGGGGTGCTCATAGAGGTAGGGTGTGCGTGTGTGTTTGTAGGGGTGAGTATATGCACGTATATATATGAGCGCTTGCGTTTGTACCGTATTAAAAGAATAAAAATATGTGTTTATTTCTAAAAAAAAAACTGTGTTTTACTCAAAAATGTGTGTTTTTCTCAAAAATAATAAAAATCTGTCTGCTAGTCCCTTCCGGCATGCATGTCAGCATGTGCTCGTCTGCGACGGGCAGCCGACACAGTGCCCTGGCCCGGTCACGTGGCTGACACAAAAAACAAAAATCAAGAGTACTTGCCATTTAACCGGCATCGGTAGCCCGATGAATGCAGATCATGAACAGCCAACATCATAGCTGAGCTGTGCGTCGAAATGAGTCGCTGCTAGAAACCATAAAAGGACGGTCGTGACATGTCTGTCTCATCGCAAATCCTGAAGATAGGCCTATCTTGTTTAGGCAAAAGCAAGAAATGTCCGCTGAGCTAACGTTGGACGATGGGGGCCCACCGATCACATGCAGAGGACCCGGGTAAGAAACTGTTCCCGTGCACGCAAACCCGACCCCGGAACCCCTTTGCCCAGTCTCAACCGTTTCGCGCGTCACGTAGCAACGAGCAGAGGCAACCTATGCAAATCTAGACGCGCTCAACGTATTCCCCGGCCGTGACGGCATCCGCAGTTTCCCACCCATGTCCGCGGATCCGATCCATCCCATCTACCGACTCGAGGTCGGGCCAAACTGCCAAGGCGCACCGCGGGCGCGGCGCCGGCTCCCTGCCGCCGTGCCGTTGGCCCGGGCGGACACGCCACGCGCAAAGATTCCAGTGCACGGGGAGCCAACCGCAGGGGTGCACGCCTCCCCCACGACGCCGCGCCACCTTCGATCCAAGGCCCCGATGCCGGTGCGCCGCACACGCCCCGGTCCCGTGTCCTCCCACCCAAAACCCTCACCCGGCTCAGGCGGGGCCAGCCCTTTAAGTACCTGTCGCTCTCTGTAGCCTCGCCCACCAAGTACAAGCATTACTGCAAACACTTGCCATCTCGCCACGTGAGAGGAGAAGCCCGCAGCGCTGGTGCCTGAGCGGATCGGGAAAGGATGGCCGGCGGCGCGGACGCGGACGGGGAGCGCCGGATCGGGGTGGCCATGGACTACTCAGCCAGCAGCAAGAGGGCGCTGGAGTGGGCCGTCCGGAACCTGCTCCGCCGGGGCGACACCGTCGTCGTCCTCCACGTCCAGCGCCACGGCGGGGAGGAGGCCAAGCACGCCGTCTGGGCCAAGTCCGGATCCCGTAAGCGCTCGATCTCAAACTAACGCCCAGTTCGCTTCGATCTCATGCTAACGCGTGCTCGATCGGCCACCCCGCAGCGCTGATCCCTCTGTCCGAGTACCGGGAGCCGGAGGTGATGAAGAACTACGGCGTCACCTGCGACGCCGAGGTGCTCGACATGCTCGACACCGCCGCGCGCCAGCTCGAGGTATGCTACTTTTTTGTACTCCTATATGCGCGGGAGGTGTTCCGATCCTCTGATTTGATCGATCGAGCATGGAGGTAGATGGACTGACTGGCTCTCCGGCCTGATGATCAGCTGAAGGTGGTGGCCAAGGTGTACTGGGGCGACGCCAGGGAGAAGCTCTGCGACGCGGTGGAGGAGCAGAAGATCGACACCATCGTCATGGGCAGCCGCGGCCTCGGCACCATCCAGAGGTACGATACTACCTACTGCTGTCGCAATGTTGCTCCGGACATGTGCGATTCTTGGTCATAGTTTCCCAGAGCACGAAATCGCCGGTTGGCTACCTGTATTCTTGTTCAGATAGGCAATCCTCACGTCACTGGGGTTAATATAGTACTACTATCAGACATTGCTTGATTCAAGATGCACAAGAAGTCAAATGTCCGTGAAGCAATACTTCAAGTTAATTGCACTAGTACCTTGGTCGCTTGGATCGATTGGCTGCATCATTTCGCGTTTCAGGGCGCACTATGACTTAAATCACAATATTCATTTCAATTAGGACACGGTTCACAGCTAATGGGCAGTTAGAACATGGACCATCAAGGCGTTCCCTTGCATTTGTTAACTTGCACGAGGCATGATCGCCCTATTGTCCGTTGTCTATAAGAAGAGAAAATGATCGCCTACCTGGGCGGCATCTTGTGACGCCCGGATAATTAGGCTACAGTAAACCCAAGATAATGATGCCACGTCACCACGGTTACTGTTGTTAATTTCGTGTTAGTTCAAAATCGATTCGAAATTAAAACTTAAAATAAAGTCAAATGGTAAAGATTTTCAAATATTAAAACTAAGATGTTGGGGTGTTGCCAAATAATGCATAGGTGGTTATTGTGGAGAAACCACAATTTTATAAAACGTTTAAAGACTCTAAAGTAATTAAAACGCAGCTATGACGATTAATTAAATGCCCTTTTAATAATAATAATAATGCAAACTATTTTAATTAGGTGTCATACTTGTTGGAGCAGTAGATTAAATTATAACATTAATTTAGGAGTTGTATTTATATTTTATACAACAACAATTAAAAGAATGAACTAGAAAAGAAAATTAAATAAAAGGAAAAAAAACAGAACTAACACACACACACACAAAAAAAGGAAAGAGAAAGCCCCCCCGGGCCGTGGCCCAACTGGGCCAACCCAACCGGCCCAGCCGGCCACCCCACCAGGCCGGCCCAAACCCCACCCCTTATCCACTCCCCTCACCCCCCCGCAACCCTAGCCGCCACCCACTCGCCCCCCCACTCCCACTCCCGCACGTCGCTCCTCCCCCCCCT
>NC_057796.1:380119734-380229783 GCF_018294505.1 Triticum aestivum
ATGCGACTGGAGATGCGACTGGAGATGCTACCTGGAGATGCTACTTGGAGATACTATTTGGAGGACTTCAATCTACTCTCTTCTACATGCTGCAAGACGGAGGCTGCCAGAAGCGTAGTCTTCGACAGGATTAGCTGTCCCCCTCTTATTCTGGCATTCTGCAGTTCAGTCCACTGATATGGCCTCCTTACACATATACCCATGCATATGTAGTGTAGCTCCTTGCTTGCGAGTACTTTGGATGAGTACTCACGGTTGCTTTTCTCCCTCTTTTCCCCCTTTCCCTTCTACCTGGTTGTCGCAACCAGATGCTGGAGCCCTGGAGCCAGACGCCACCGTCGACGGCGACCCCTACTACACCGGAGGGGCCTACTACTACGTGCTGCCCGCTGACGACGACCAGGAGTAGTTTGGAGGATCCCAGGCAGGAGGCCTGCGCCTCTTTCGATCTGTATCCCAGTTTGTGCTAGCCATCTTATGTCACCCTGTTTAACTTATGTCTGTACTCAGATATTGTTGCTTCCGCTGACTCGTCTATGATCGAGCACTTGTATTCGAGCCCTCGAGGCCCCTGGCTTGTATTATGATGCTTGTATGACTTATTTTATTTGTAGAGTTGTGTTGTGATATCTTCCCGTGAGTCCCTGATCTTGATCGTACACATTTGCGTGCATGATTAGTGTACGATTAAATCGGGGGCGTCACACATCTGCATCGTGCTTGCCAGATTATTTGTGTGGTCAACTGAAACGGCGAGTGGTATTAAAATGCTCATGTAACAGTTTAAGCATTAGAATGGTGTAGATATAGTTGGTCGGCAGCTACAGTGTTTGTGCTATTCGAGATCCAGTATAAATAAGTGTTCATCAGAGTAGAATGTGATTTTTTTGTAGTTCTGGATCTATGACTTCGGTTGCATATCTTGCAAAATTTGTTTAGAGTAATCTTGATGAGTGTCCACGTCCCATTACTATGACTATCTCTAATGAGTCTAAATATAGATTAATATAACTGTCAATTTTAAGACTGAGCAAAATGTCAATGCATTTCACACCCATTGATTCACCAGGCTCGGTCAGTCGGTCTGATCCTTGGGCATAACTCCTAATGTCAAGGACAACAGTAGTTAAATTATGTATTTATTGATAACTGTAGGCTTGGTTTTGGTTTATGTTACCTACCAGTAAGCGAACATGTGAGAGAAAGATGGCCCTTAACAGATTTAGCTTATTCACATTTCACTGACGCCCTCTTCTTGCCCGGCCGTGCTGCAGGATTCTTCTGGGAAGCGTGACGAACTACGTGCTGTCGAACGCGTCGTGCCCTGTGACAGTCGTCAAGGGAGACCGTTAGGTTCGCCATCGGCGTGCATCGGGATGTGCTTCATCGTTTTCTGCTCCGTTGCTGCGTCCGAATAAAGTATGGAGCCTATTGTGTTTTCTGTATGCCGCAGCCTTGGCAGATTATTGGAGCCGTGTATGTTTCTGAACATTTGGATTCAAATTCAGTAAAGTATCTGGCAATATTTGTTTGTGTGCCTTGTTCGGGGACAGGGATGACCAAATGATTTGCTCTATTTTCATATTGATTAGCAAACATATTCGTGTGTTGCAACGAGAGAAACAAACTCTCGCGCACCTATAAGAGTATGTTTTGTTGGTATAAGTGTTCATGTCAGCACCTAACCGCAAGCGTATGTTAAACAACCAGACGGGTCCACTAAATGTTCAAGATTGCTTCAGGTTTTACGATTCATTTTCTCTCTTCTTTTATTATGTGCCATGTCATTAAAATAGTCTAGGTGGGAATTTCACCAACGATGATCATACGATTGTTGGAGATGCCCTAATGTGTTGTTACCTTTTCTTTTTGTACCATCGTCGATGGTGGTCACTTGGCCATCTATTTACGACAACGTGATAAGTCTCATTACGGTGAGTTTGGTCATCACAATCTAACATGAACAGATTGTATAATATAAACATGGCTAAGCGATAATTATAACATGAGGTTTCTGGTGGGCTGAGGATACCACCGCCCTCCTCCTCTCGCGAAACCACCTCCTCTCGCGACCCCCGCGTCGCCTCCCCCGGCGGTGGCGGAGGAACCCTAGCTGCGCCGCCGCGGCCCCCTCCCCACCTCATCCCACCTCCTTGCCGCCGCATGAGGCAGCCGCCGGGCAAGCCCGGGGCGCCAAGGATGGTGGCGGCGGGGCCTCGGTTGCCCTGCTTCTGCGTGGGGAACCCCGGATCTGGAGCGGCGGCTCCATTGGCAAGGCATGACCAGCTAGCAGCCGTGCAGGCGGTGGATCTGGTGTCTCGGTCGCGCGGGCGGCGGGATCCGGTGGTCGTTGGTGGCCGGCGGCGGCTTCTGCGGCGGCCGGTGAGCGCGATCTGGCGCCTCCCCTCCTCCCCTGTTCGGCGTGCGGGCCAGCCTGGCCAGGCCGCACTTCCTCTTGGTCGCCGTTTCTGTACAGGAGGCGCTGCTGGTGGCGGGGATCTAGTCCGGGCGAAATCCCTTTCCGGCCTTGACCGGCCGCGCCGACGGCGACGCTTGAGGGCGCCGTTCCCCTCCTTGGAGGCGTCGGTATGGACTGATCTCCTCACTTCACCTTCCCCTAGGTCTCCCGGGCGAAAGCCCTAACTTTGTGTTGGGCGGCGGCGGCGCTCACGGCGTCGTTCCCTTCTTGAAGGCCGCTTTGGGAACCTTGGGGTTGGGTGGCGCTTGTGGGTGGTGGGCGATGGCGGTGGTGCGGCCCTATCCTAGCATGGATTTACGTCCGTTGCTTGGAGATGGACTCGCGTAGGTGGAGGTCGTCGGCTGGCGTCGTGGTGGTGTCAATGACGGAGGACCTGCCAAGGCTTGCGTAGGTGGAGGTCGTCGTTTGGCGTCATGGTGGCGTCGATGGCGGAGGACCTGCCAAGGTTGTCACCTCAATCTGCTCTGAAGATGGACCAGTGAAAGACGGCGGCGACGGCACATGTAAGTGCGTCGGACCGGTTTGAGCCCCGAACCTGGTAGATGGCTTGGTCGGGGCCTCCGGCTTTAGATGTTAGGCTTAGGTGAGAGGTCTGGGTATGTGGCCCAGCTTGCACCCCTTCATCATTTGGATAGGAGTAACGGCAGATGTTGCCAAGATGGCGGATTCAGGCATATTGTTTTTATTCTTTGTAAGGTCCTCAAGAATAATTAATAAAATGGCCGCATGCATCTTCCAGATGCAGAGGCCGGGGGTCATCCTCCTTTCCGAAAAAAAATAAACGAAGACCAGTCTAAAATTTATAACATGGCTAGTTCGGTTAGTTGACAAACTCCTCCACTGTGCGTGTTATGGGGCCAACCAATATGTCCATGCACGACACACGCCATGCCCTCAGGTCACTATTCTAACACCTACACATGTAGGTTAATTACCACGCCCATTTATTCCATCTTGTAATTTCAGTTCCTTTCGGAGCACATTTATTTGATTGGGGACCTCTCTCACCCATCAGCCCATCCAACCATAGAATTTCTAGCAATCTCATTTAATTAATGGGATATTTTCTTCATCTCATTTAATTATCTGCATCTCTGTTTATTGATTCTCGAGGAGCCTTCTTGTTTTGCAGGCAACTCACGGACTCATTTAAATTGGCGAGAATTTGTGTAAAAAGGCTAGGCGGGATTATCTAATTAGCCTTGTCTTTTGTACTCTACATGGCTAATCGTGAGATCGAGTCCCCACGCAATTATATTTTTCCGGCCCAGAAAAAACTATGGGATTTTTTTCGGTCCAAAAAAGACCGTGGGATCCAAAAGGGTGGCGGGGCGAAAGCCTGTTCTTATGACTTGGCGGCCAGGCTTTCTTGGGCCAATCTTGGAGCGCGGGCGAGTAGCTAGATATGGCCCTTCTTTTCAATAATTAGTACCACCATCAATAAAAAAATAGGTGAACGTATGCGTTTTCCTATATGACGCACGGTGCGTCAAGTTGTCGTGGAAATGCACAGGAGAGAAGGAGTGGACGAGTATCAGGGCTGACCCATTTTAGCTGCGAGTGAGCAATCGACATAATCCGGTTGTGGGAAACTCGTGGAAGATTCCTGACATTCTTTGGGAACCTTCCAGAAGGTTCCTGAAATGGTTTTTACTGTTTTTTCAAGCTGTTTCCTTTTTTTCCCATATGCATGTTTCATTTTTAATTTATTTTATTTTACTTTTCCTTTCTTTTTTTCCCTTTTTTTCTTTCCTCTCATTTTTCTTTTTTCATTTTTGTGTTTTCTATTTCCCTTTTCCTTTTCAAGTTTAGTTTTCTTTTCTCAAAAAATGTTAATAAATTTCGAAAAAATCATCAATTTGCAAAAATGTTTACATTTCTCAGAAATTGTTCAAAACCTCCTAAAATGTTCCCGCTCTCAAATTTTTCACAAATTCAAGAAATGTTTGCTTATTAGTTCAAAAAAATCAACTGTTCATGCTTTTTGAAAATTGCACAAAATTTCCCCTTTTTTGCTTATTTAATTTTTTGTTCACAAATTCAAAAAATGTCTGGGATTTCTAGAAATGTTTTGGCTTTCAAACATTGTTCACAGATAAATTACAATGTTCGCCATTTCCTAGTTTTGTTCAGAGTTTCAAAAAGTGTCCCCATTTAAAAAAAACATAGTTTTGAAAAATGTTTCGTGTTTTTCAAAATATGTTCGGAATTCTAAAAAATGCTTTGAATTGTTTAAAAAGTTTGATATTTAAAAATTGTGTGTGTTTTGTCAAACAATGTTCAGAATTTTAAAAGTTGTCCATATTTTAAATAATCGCGTTCTTCATAAATGTTTCTTGTTTTAAAAAATGATTCATTTTTACACTGTTTGAGATCAATATTGTTTGTGTTTCGTCATAAAATGTTAGGAATACCAAAAACTCTTCACATTTTTCAAAAAAATTGAATTTGATAAATTATTTGTGTTTTCAAAAATATTCACACTTCAAAATTGTTAACAGTTTTTTCAAGAAATGTTCTGAATTTATTTTGAAAGTGCGTTCAAATATGAACGCTGCGATGGATAGTTAGATGTTCCATGCTTTCTGTAGTGAGTAGCAGACGTCCGCTCTAGTGGCAAGCAGCTCACCTCAATGGTGTGAGGTGGTGAGTTCCGAATCGTCATGAGATCCCTCATTTTTAGTCTTTTCTTTACATCGCACTCTAAAAAAGAGGCTTCGCACTGGTGGGGCGGTTCAGTAGTGTGCCGAGCCTGTGCGTCACACTCTGCATCATATAGCTGGTTCCTGAATGGACAAAAAGTCGGAGAAACAAATTAGTACCACCTTGGATAGAAAATAAACTAAACAATTATTGTATGTGTGAACTGACCGAAAGTCAGAGAAACACACCTCTCTTTATTATATTTTTGTACTGATATGTTTGGATTAATTTTTCTCGTCCTAACAAAGGACTGTTTTTCGAATATCTTACAGAGCAAAGATTTTTTAGCGAACACTCAGTGGTGCGTTGACCCCGCATGAATCTCAACACGGTGACATGTGGCAATCACATGGACGTACCATTTGCTCGTTTGAGCCTCCTAAAGTGAACGACGCAAATGTTCACTTTGTCGCTCCATCCATCCCCTGGAGCAACTTTTTGATTGTACCACGGCAAATACCTTTGTTATGACATGGCAATTACTAAAACGTGGGTAATTTTCTCTTCTATGACATGTCAATTTTCTCTGCAATAGCGAGACAGTTTTAGCAAGGTAATTCATGATAATGGTAAATGCTAAACATGGGGCAACTCTCCTTTGCATATCATGATAATTTTCTGCAACATGGCAAATCCAGAACACACAACAAGATTCTTGCTTGCAGCATGGTAATTCTCTCTTCACAACATAGTAATCCTCTAGCGGTGTGTGCGAGAAAGAGAGTGTGTGGTGTTGTTCGCTAACTAGAGCCTCCCAGAGCTTGTTTGATCCTCCCAAAGTGAACGATGTTCGCGCCAGGGGCACCAAGAAGAGTATACATTCTCTCTCTAATAGAGTCCTTATTTATTTAAACAACCTGCTAAGTTTTATTAAAGATTTTAGTTCCTCCGATGATTCGAATTTCAATCGTCATTAAAAGGCTCGAGTTCTAATTTCAATCTGAAGAAGCGTCTGATGGGAACGTAGCATGAAAAACAAACAAAAAAATCCTATGAAACACACAAGATCTATCCTATGGAGATGCTAGCAACGAGAGGGAAGTGTTTATACATACCCTTGTAGACCGAAAACGTTAACGATCTAAAGATCGTGGTTGGCGTAGTCGTACTCCTTCGCGATCCAATCCAATCCGAGTACCACACGGACGACACCTCCGAGATGTGCACTAATGAGTCCAAATTGTGTGATTATTTTGCTAGTATTTTTATGCCTACTCACTGTGCTTTGTGGAATTTTACCGCCTTCATGCACTTCTTTTTTTCTTTCTCTCGGGTAACACTTTTCTAGACCCAATAAAATTTTATGGAAGAAATCCCAAGAAATGGTAGTGGAATCACATATTTATAGTGATAATCACCTACCATAAAATATTCAAGTAAAAAGGGCAAAGAAACAATCATCGCAGGGCCTCCAGGGCAACAGACGGGGTTCCATACGACCGCATGTCAGGTCAACTATATTCACCTCGTGAAGATGGTTCATGGATCAGACGCCCAGAGACACCAGGAACTCGTCCAGAAGCATAACCCTAGCCGCTGGAGCGATCCGGAGGGAGGAATCAGCAAGGAGGAGGCAGCCGCCTCCATCACCATCATCGGGAAGGCCTCAACATCATCATCATCATCATCCGCGTCCCGCTCACTGTAACCTCAAGAACCCTAAAGGGATTGACTTGTGTATTACATGTGTGATTCATTCATGTTTTCCATCACCGGAGTTATGATGTTTGTTGCCTTCATGCGTGAGTAGTTCCCTTAGTTCTCAGGGATATGGATGAACCCTAGTGTGTAATTAATCGTTGATATTAGGATTTGATATCCTCACTGTAACCTCAAGAACCCTAAAGGGATTGACTTGTGTATTACATGCGTGATTCATTCATGTTTTCCATCACCGGAGTTATGATGTTCGTTGCCTTCATGCGTGAGTAGTTCCCTTAGTTCTCAGGGATATGGATGAACCCTAGTGTGTAATTAATCGTTGATATTAGGAATTGATATCCTCTTTGCATGTTCATGTTAATTGTCTTCTTGACGTTGGGTGAAGCCGACCATCCAATGAATGCCAAATTTGGACGAAAGTTGTTACTGTTGGAGACCCGTGTGGTTGCGGGGTTGGGTGATGTGACAGGCCACATCTCCCTTCATAGCGGATTGTTGCAGCAGGGGGGTAAAACGGAGACTACCTATAGGCTGCGTCCATGGGGACCTATTTTCCCTTAATCACTGTTTGATAACCGGAGTGGGGAAGAATGGTGATGGCGTATGTGATTGTTGGGGAACGTAGTAATTTCAAAAAAAATCCTACGCACACGCAAGATCATGCTGGTGCATAGCAACGAGAGGGGAGAGTGTTGTCCACGTACCCTCGTAGACCGAAAGCGGAAGCGATAGCACAACGCGGTTGATGTAGTCGTATGTCTTCACGATCCGACCGATCAAGTACCGAACGCACGGCACCTCCGAGTTCAGCACACGTTCAGCCCGATGACGTCCCTTGAATTCCGATCCAGCCGAGTGTTGAGGGAGAGTTTCATCAGCACGACGGCGTCGTGACGATGATGATGTTCTACCGACGCAGGGCTTCGCCTAAGCACCGCTACAGTATTATCGAGGTGGACTATGGTGGAGGGGGGGCACCGCACACGGCTAAAAGATCAACATATCAATTGTTGTGTCTCTAGGGTGCCCCCCTGCCCCCGTATATAAAGGAGCAAGGGGGAGAGGCAGCCGGCCAGGAGGGGCACGCCAGGAGGAGTCCTACTCCCACCGGGAGTAGGACTCCCTCCTTTTCCTTGTTGGATTAGGAGAGGAGAGGGAAGGAGAGAGAGGGGGAAGGAAAGGGGGGTGCCGCCCCCCTCCTTGTCCAATTCGGACTTGGGGGGGAGGGGCGCGCAGCTGCCCCTTGGCCGCCTCTCCTCTTCCACCAATTGGGCCCATGAGGCCCAATAACCTCCGGGGGGTTCCGGTAACCCCCCGCTACTCTGGTATATATCTGATAACCCCCGGAACCATTCCGGTGTCCGAATATAATCGTCCAATATATCAATCTTCATGTCTCGACCATTTCGAGACTCCTCGTCATATCACATCCGGGACTCCGAACTTCGGTACTTCGAAACATATAAACTCATAATATAACTGTCATCGTAACTTTAAGCGTGCGGACCCTACGGGTTCGAGAACTATGTAGACATGACCGAGACACGTCTCCGGCCAATAACCAATAGCGGAACCTGGATGCTCATATTGGCTCCCACATATTCTACGAAGATCTTTATCGGTCAAACCGCATAACAACATACGTTGTTCCCTTTGTCATCGGTATGTTACTTGCCCGAGATTCGATCGTTGGTATCTCAATACCTAGTTCAATCTCGTTACCGGCAAGTCTCTTTACTCGTTCCGTAATACATCATCCCGCAACTAACTCATTAGTTACAATGCTTGCAAGGCTTATAATGATGTGCATTACTGAGTGGGCCCAGAGATACCTCTCCGACAATCGGAGTGACAAATCCTAATCTCGAAATACGCCAACCCAACAAGTACCTTCGGAGACACCTGTAGAGCACCTTTATAATCACCCAGTTACGTTGTGACGTTTGGTAGCACACAAAGTGTTCCTCCGATAAACGGGAGTTGCATAATCTCATAGTCATAGGAACATGTATAAGTCATGAAGAAAGCAATAGCAACATACTAAACGATCGAGTGCTAAGCTAACGGAATGGGTCAAGTGTTGGGGATCGTTGCAGAAATTAAAAAATTTCTATGCATCACCAAGAACAATCTATGGAGTCTTCTAGCAACGAGAGGGAAAAGAGTGCATCTACATACCCTTGTAGATCGCGAGCGGAAGCGTTCAAGTGAACGGGGTTGATGGAGTCGTACTCGTCGTGATCCAAATCACCGATGACCGAGCGCCGAACGGACGGCACCTCCGCGTTCAACACACGTACGGAGCAGCGACGTCTCCTCCTTCTTGATCCAGCAAGGGGGAAGGAGGGGTTGATGGAGATCCAGCAGCACAACGGCGTGGTGGTGGAAGTAGCGGGATTCCGACAGGGCTTCGCCAAGCGCTACGGGAGGAGGGAGATGTGTCACGGGAGGGAGAGGGAGGCGCCAAGGGCTGTGGTGCGGCTGCCCTCCCTCCCCCCTCCTATATATAGGCCCCCTGGGGGGCGCCGGCCCTAGGAGATCTGATCTCCAAGGGGGGCGGCGGCCAAGGGGGTGGCTTCCCCCCAAGCCAAGTGGGGGGCGCCCCCACCCCTAGGGTTTCCAACCCTAGGCGTAGGGGGAGGCCCAAGGGGGCGCACCAGCCCACCAGGGGCTGGTTCCCCTCCCACTTCAGCCCATGGGGCCCTCCGGGATAGGTGGCCCCACCCGATGGACCCCCGGGACCCTTCTGGTGGTCCCGGTACAATACCGGTGACCCCCGAAACTTTCCCGGTGGCCGAAACTGGACTTCCTATATATAATTCTTTACCTCCGGACCATTTCGGAACTCCTCGTGATGTCCGGGATCTCATCCGGGACTCCGAACAACTTTTGGGTTACCGCATACTAATATCTCTACAACCCTAGCGTCACCGAACCTTAAGTGTGTAGACCCTACGGGTTCGGGAGACATGCAGACATGACCGAGACGACTCTCCGGTCAATAACCAACAGCGGGATCTTGATACCCATGTTGGCTCCCACATGTTCCACGATGATCTCATCGGATGAACCACGATGTCGAGGATTCAATCAATCCCGTATACAATTCCCTTTGTCAATCGGTACGTTACTTGCCCGAGATTCGATCGTCGGTATCCCAATACCTTGTTCAATCTCGTTACCGGCAAGTCACTTTACTCGTACCGTAATGCATGATCCCGTGACCAACCACTTGGTCACTTTGAGCTCATTATGATGATGCATTACCGAGTGGGCCCAGAGATACCTCTCCGTCATACGGAGTGACAAATCCCAGTCTCGATTCGTGCCAACCCAACAGACACTTTCGGAGATACCCGTAGTGCACCTTTATAGCCACCCAGTTACGTTGTGACATTTGGCACACCCAAAGCACTCCTATGGTATCCGGGAGTTGCACAATCTCATGGTCTAAGGAAATGATACTTGACATTTGGAAAAGCTCTAGCAAACGAACTACACGATCTTGTGCTATGCTTAGGATTGGGTCTTGTCCATCACATCATTCTCCTAATGATGTGATCCCGTTATCAATGACATCCAATGTCCATAGTCAGGAAACCATGACTATCTGTTGATCAACGAGCTAGTCAACTAGAGGCTCACTAGGGACATGTTGTGGTCTATGTATTCACACATGTATTACGATTTCCGGATAACACAATTATAGCATGAACAATAGACAATTATCATGAACAAGGAAATATAATAATAACCATTTTATTATTGCCTCTAGGGCATATTTCCAACATCAAGTCAATCACATCATTCTCCTAATGATGTGATCTCATTAATCAAATGACAACTCTTTATCTATGGCTAGGAAACATAACCATGTTTGATCAACAAGCTAGTCAAGTAGAGGCATACTAGTGACACTCTGTTTGTCTATGTATTCACACATGTATCATGTTTCCGGTTAATACAATTCTTGAAGGAAATATGCCCTAGAGGCAATAATAAAGTTATTATTTATTTCCTTATATCATGATAAATGTTTATTATTCATGCTAGAATTGTATTAACCGGAAACATAATACATGTGTGAATACATAGACAAACAGAGTGTCACTAGTATGCCTCTACTTGACTAGCTCGTTGATCAAAGATGGTTATGTTTCCTAGCCATAGACATGAGTTGTCATTTGATTAACGGGATCACATCATTAGGAGAATGATGTGATTGACTTGACCCATTCCTTTAGCTTAGCACTCGATCGTTTAGTATGTTGCTATTGCTTTCTTCATGACTTATACATGTTCCTATGACTATGAGATTATGCAACTCCCGTTTACCGGAGGAACACTTTGTGTGCTACCAAACGTCACAACGTAACTGGGTGATTATAAAGGTGCTCTACAGGTGTCTCCAAAGGTACTTGTTGGGTTGGCGTATTTCGAGATTAGGATTTGTCACTCCGATTGTCGGAGAGGTATCTCTGGGCCCACTCAGTAATACACATCACTATAAGCCTTGCAAGCATTGTGACTAATGAGTTAGTTGCGGGATGATGTATTACGGAACGAGTAAAGAGACTTGCCGGTAACGAGATTGAACTAGGTATCGAGATACCGACGATCGAATCTCGGGCAAGTAACATACCGATGACAAAGGGAACAACGTATGTTGTTATGCGGTCTGACCGATAAAGATCTTCGTAGAATATGTGGGAACCAATATGAGCATCCAGGTTCCGCTATTGGTTATTGACCGGAGAGGTGTCTCGGTCATGTCTACATAGTTCTCGAACCCGTAGGGTCCGCACGCTTAACGTTACGATGACAGTTATATTATGAGTTTATATGTTTTGATGTACCGAAGGTGTTCGGAGTCCCGGATGTGATCACGGACATGACGAGGAGTCTCGAAATGGTCGAGACATAAAGATTGATATATTGGAAGCCTATGTTTGGACATCGGAAGTGTTTCGGGTGAAATCGGGATTTTTCCGGAGTACCGGGAGGTTACCGGAACCCCCCGGTAACTTAATGGGCCTTATTGGGCCTAGGTGGAAGAGAGGAGAGGAGGCCAGGGCAGGGCCGCGCGCCCCTCCCCCCAGTCCGAATAGGACAAGGAGAGGGGGGCGGCGCCCCCCCTTCCTTCCTCCCCTCCACCTTTTCCCCCTTCCTCTCCTAGTCCAACATGGAAAAGGGGGGAGTCCTACTCCCGGTAGGAGTAGGACTCCTCCTGGCGCGCCTCTCCTCTAGGCCGGCCGAACCCCCCCTTGCTCCTTTATATACGGGGGCAGGGGGCACCTCTAGACACAATTGATGATTGATCTCTTAGCCGTGTGCGGTGCCCCCCTCCACCATATTACACCTCGATAATATCGTAGCGGTGCTTAGGCGAAGCCCTGCGTCGGTAGAACATCAACATTGTCACCACGCCGTCGTGCTGACGAAACTCTCCCTCAACACTCGGCTGGATCGGAGTTCGAGGGACGTCATCGAGCTGAACGTGTGCTGAACTCGGAGGTGTCGTGCGTTCGGTACTTGATCGGTCGGATCGTGAAGACGTACGACAACATCAACCGCGTTGTGTTAAACGCTTCCGCTATCGGTCTACGAGGGTACGTGGACAACACTCTCCCCTCTCGTTGCTATGCATCACCATGATCTTGCGTGTGCGTAGAATTTTTTTGAAATTACTACGTTCCCCAACAGTGGCATCCGAGCCTGGTTTTATGCGTTGATGTTATGCACGAGTAGAACACAAGTGAGTTGTGGGCGATATAAGTCATACTGCTTACCAGCATGTCATACTTTGGTTCGGCGGTATTGTGAGATGAAGCGGCCCGGACCGACATTACGCGTACGCTTACGCGAGACTGGTTTCACCGTTGCGAGCACTCGTTGCTTAAAGGTGACTGGCGGGTGTCTGTCTCTCTCACTTTAGTTGAACCGAGTGTGGCTACGCCCGGTCCTTGCGAAGGTTAAAACAGCACCAACTTGACAAACTATCGTTGTGGTTTTGATGCGTAGGTAAGAACGGTTCTTGCTAAGCCCGTAGCAGCCACGTAAAACTTGCAACAACAAAGTAGAGGACGTCTAACTTGTTTTTGCAGGGCATGTTGTGATGTGATATGGTCAAGACGTGATGCTATATTTTATTGTATGAGATGATCATGTTTTGTAACCGAGTTATCGGCAACTGGCAGGAGCCATATGGTTGTCGCTTTATTGTATGCAATGCAATCGCCATGTAATTGTTTTACTTTATCACTAAGCGGTAGCGATAGTCGTAAAAGCAATAGTTGGCGAGACGACAACGATGCTACGATGGAGATCAAGGTGTCGCGCCGGTGACGATGGTGATCATGACGGTGCTTCGGAGATGGAGATCACAAGCACAAGATGATGATGGCCATATCATATCACTTATATTGATTGCATGTGATGTTTATCTTTTATGCATCTTATCTTGCTTTGATTGACGGTAGCATTATAAGATGATCTCTCACTAAAATTTCAAGATAAAAGTGTTCTCCCTGAGTATGCACCGTTGCCAAAGTTCGTCGTGCCCAGACACCACGTGATGATCGGGTGTGATAAGCTCTACGTCCATCTACAACGGGTGCAAGCCAGTTTTGCACACGCAGAATACTCAGGTTAAACTTGACGAGCCTAGCATATGCAGATATGGCCTCGGAACACTGAGACCGAAAGGTCGAGCGTGAATCATATAGTAGATATGATCAACATAGTGATGTTCACCATTGAAAACTACTCCATTTCACGTGATGATCGGTTATGGTTTAGTTGATTTGGATCACGTAATCACTTAGATGATTAGAGGGATGTCTATCTAAGTGGGAGTTCTTAAGTAATATGATTAATAGAACTTAAATTTATCATGAACTTAGTACCTGATAGTATCTTGCTTGTCTATGTTAATTGTAGATAGATGGCCCGTGCTGTTGTTCCGTTGAATTTTAATGCGTTCCTTGAGAAAGCAAAGTTGAAAGATGATGGTAGCAATTACACGGACTGGGTCCGTAACTTGAGGATTATCCTCATTGCTGCACAGAAGAATTACGTCCTGGAAGCACCGCTGGGTGCCAGGCCTGCTGCAAGAGCAACACCAGAAGTTATGAACGTCTGGCAGAGCAAAGCTGATGACTACTCGATAGTTCAGTGTGCCATGCTTTACGGCTTAGAACCGGGTCTTCAACGACGTTTTGAACGTCATGGAGCATATGAGATGTTCCAGGAGTTGAAGTTAATATTTCAAGCAAATGCCCGGATTGAGAGATATGAAGTCTCCAATAAGTTCTACAGCTGCAAGATGGAAGAGAATAGTTCTGTCAGTGAGCATATACTCAAAATGTCTGGGTATAATAATCACTTGATTCAACTGGGAGTTAATCTTCCGGATGATAGCGTCATTGACAGAATTCTTCAATCACTGCCACCAAGCTACAAGAGCTTCGTGATGAACTATAACATGCAAGGGATGAATAAGACAATTCCCGAGCTCTTCGCAATGCTAAAGGCAGCGGAGGTAGAAATCAAAAAGGAGCATCAAGTGTTGATGGTCAATAAGACCACTAGTTTCAAGAAAAAGGGCAAAGGGAAGAAGAAGGGGAACTTCAAGAAGAACAGCAAGCAAGTTGCTGTTCAGGAGAAGAAACCCAAATCTGGACCTAAGCCTGAGACTGAGTGGTTCTACTGCAAGCAGACTGGTCACTGGAAGCGGAACTGCCCCAAGTATTTGGCGGATAAGAAGGATGGCAAGGTGAACAAAGGTATATGTGATATACATGTTATTGATGTGTACCTTACCAGAGCTCGCAGTAGCACCTGGGTATTTGATACTGGTTCTGTTGCTAATATTTGCAACTCGAAACAGGGACTACGGATTAAGCGAACACTGGCCAAGGACGAGGTGACGATGCGCGTGGGAAATGGTTCCAAAGTCGATGTCATCGCCGTCGGCACGCTACCTCTACATCTACCTTCGGGATTAGTATTAGACCTAAATAATTGTTATTTGGTGCCAGCGTTGAGCATGAACATTATATCTGGATCTTGTTTGATGCGAGACGGTTATTCATTTAAATCAGAGAATAATGGTTGTTCTATTTATATGAGTAATATCTTTTATGGTCATGCACCCTTGAAGAGTGGTCTATTTTTAATGAATCTCGGTAGTAGTGACACACATATTCATAATGTCGAAGCCAAAAGATGCAGAGTTGATAATGAAAGTGCAACTTATTTGTGGCACTGCCGTTTAGGTCATATCGGTGTAAAGCGCATGAAGAAACTCCATAATGATGGACTTTTGGAATCACTTGATTATGAATCACTTGGTACTTGCGAACCGTGTCTCATGGGCAAGATGACTAAAACACCGTTCTCCGGAACTATGGAGAGAGCAACTGATTTGTTGGAAATCATACATACAGATGTATGTGGTCCGATGAATATTGAGGCTCGTGGCGGATATCGTTATTTTCTCACCTTCACAGATGATTTGAGCAGATATGGGTATATCTACTTAATGAAACATAAGTCTGAAACATTTGAAAAGTTCAAAGAATTTCAGAGCGAAGTTGAAAATCATCGTAACAAGAAAATAAAGTTTCTACGATCAGATCGTGGAGGAGAATATTTGAGTTACGAGTTTGGCCTACATTTGAAACAATGCGGAATAGTTTCGCAACTCACGCCACCCGGAACACCACAACGTAATGGTGTGTCCGAACGTCGTAATCGTACTTTACTAGATATGGTGCGATCTATGATGTCTCTTACTGATTTACCGCTATCGTTTTGGGGTTATGCTTTAGAGACGGCTGCATTCACTCTAAATAGGGCACCATCGAAATCCGTTGAGACGACGCCTTATGAACTATGGTTTGGCAAGAAACCAAAGTTGTCGTTTCTTAAAGTTTGGGGTTGCGATGCTTATGTGAAGAAACTTCAACCTGATAAGCTCGAACCTAAATCGGAGAAATGTGTCTTCATAGGATACCCAAAGGAGACTGTTGGGTACACCTTCTATCACAGATCCGAAGGCAAGACATTCGTTGCTAAGAATGGATCCTTTCTAGAGAAGGAGTTTCTCTCGAAAGAAGTGAGTGGGAGGAAAGTAGAACTTGATGAGGTAACTGTACCTGCTCCCTTATTGGAAAGTAGATCATCACAGAAACCAGTTTCTGCGACACCTACACCAATTAGTGGGGAAGTTAATGATAATGATCATGAAACTTCAGATCAAGTTATTACTGAACCTCGTAGGTCAACCAGATTAAGATCCGCACCAGAGTGGTACGGTAATCCTGTTCTGGAGGTTATGTTACTAGACCATGACGAACCTACGAACTATGAAGAAGCGATGGTGAGCCCAGATTCCGCAAAATGGCTTGAAGCCATGAAATCCGAGATGGGATCCATGTATGAGAACAAAGTATGGACTTTGGTTGACTTGCCCGATGATCGGCAAGCCATTGAAAATAAATGGATCTTCAAGAAGAAGACTGACGCTGACGGTAATGTTACTGTCTATAAAGCTCGACTTGTTGCGAAAGGTTTTCGACAAGTTCAAGGGATTGACTACGACGAGACTTTCTCACCCGTAGCGATGCTCAAGTCTGTCCGAATCATGTTAGCAATTGCCGCATTTTATGATTATGAAATTTGGCAAATGGATGTCAAAACTGCATTCCTGAATGGATTTCTGGAAGAAGAGTTGTATATGATGCAACCGGAAGGTTTTATCGATCCAAAGGGAGCTAACAAAGTGTGCAAGCTCCAGCGATCCACTTATGGACTGGTGCAAGCCTCTCGGAGTTGGAATAAACACTTTGATAGTGTGATCAAAGCATTTGGTTTTATACAGACTTTTGGAGAAGCCTGTATTTACAAGAAAGTGAGTGGGAGCTCAGTAGCATTTCTGATATTATATGTGGATGACATATTGCTGCTTGGAAATGATATAGAATTTCTGGATAGCATAAAGGGATACTTGAATAAGAGTTTTTCAATGAAAGACCTCGGTGAAGCTGCATATATATTAGGCATCAAGATCTATAGAGATAGATCAAGACGCTTAATTGGACTTTCACAAAGCACATACCTTGACAAAGTTTTGAAGAAGTTCAAAATGGATCAAACAAAGAAAGGGTTCTTGCCTGTACTACAAGGTGTGAGATTGAGTAAGACTCAATGCCCGACCACGGCAAAAGATAGAGAGAAGATGAAAGATGTTCCCTATGCTTCAGCCATAGGCTCTATCATGTATGCAATGCTGTGTACCAGACCTGATGTGTGCCTTGCTATAAGTTTAGCAGGGAGGTACCAAAGTAATCAGGGAGTGGATCACTGGACAGTGGTCAAGAACATCCTGAAATACCTGAAAAGGACAAAGGATATGTTTCTCATTTATGGAGGTGACAAAGAGCTCATCGTAAATGGTTACGTTGATGCAAGCTTTGACACTGATTCGGACGATTCTAAATCGCAGACCGGATACGTGTTTACATTGAACGATGGAGCTGTCAGTTGGTGCAGTTCTAAGCAAAGTGTCGTGGCGGGATCTACGTGTGAAGCTGAGTACATAGCTGCTTCGGAAGCAGCAAATGAAGGAGTCTGGATGAAGGAGTTCATATCCGATCTAGGTGTCATACCTAGTGCATCGGGTCCAATGAAAATCTTTTGTGACAATACTGGTGCAATTGCCTTAGCAAAGGAATCCAGATTTCACAAAAGAACCAAGAACATCAAAAGACGCTTCAATTCCATCCGGGATTTAGTCCAAGTGGGAGACATAGAAATTTGCAAGATACATACGGATCTGAATGTTGCAGACCCGTTGACTAAGCCTCTTCCACGAGCAAAACATGATCAGCACCAAGACTCCATGGGTGTAAGAATCATTACTATGTAATCTAGATTATTGACTCTAGCGCAAGTGGGAGACTGAAGGAAATATGCCCTAGAGGCAATAATAAAGTTATTATTTATTTCCTTATATCATGATAAATGTTTATTATTCATGCTAGAATTGTATTAACCGGAAACATAATACATGTGTGAATACCTAGACAAACCGAGTGTCACTAGTATGCCTCTACTTGACTAGCTCGTTGATCAAAGATGGTTATGTTTCCGAGCCATAGACATGAGTTGTCATTTGATTAACGGGATCACATCATTAGGAGAATGATGTGATTGACTTGACCCATTCCGTTAGCTTAGCACTAGATCGGATATGAACTCCTTCATCCAGACTCCTTCATTTGCTGCTTCCGAAGCAGCTATGTACTCCGCTTCACACGTAGATCCCGCCACGATGCTTTGTTTAGAACTGCACCAACTGACAGCTCCACCGTTCAATGTAAACACGTATCTAGTTTGCGATTTAGAATCGTCCGGATCAGTGTCAAAGCTTGCATAAACGTAACCATTTACGATGAGCTCTTTGTCACCTCCATAAACGAGAAACATATCCTTAGTCCTTTTTAGGTATTTCAGGATGTTCTTGACCGCTGTCCAGTGATCCACTCCTGGATTACTTTGGTACCTCCCTGCTAGACTTATAGCAAGGCACACATCAGGTCTGGTACACAACATTGCATACATGATAGAGCCTATGGCTGAAGCATAGGGAACATCTTTCATCTTCTCTCTATCTTCTGCAGTGGTCGGGCATTGAGTCTTACTCAACTTCACACCTTGTAACACAGGCAAGAACCCTTTCTTTGCTTGATCCATTTTGAACTTTTTCAAAACTTTGTCAAGGTATGTGCTTTGTGAAAGTCCAATTAAGCGTCTTGATCTATCTCTATAGATCTTGATGCCCAATATATAAGCAGCTTCACCGAGGTCTTTCATTGAAAAACTCTTATTCAAGTATCCCTTTATGCTATCCAGAAATTCTATATCATTTTCAATCAGCAATATGTCATCCACATATAATATCAGAAATGCTACAGAGCTCCCACTCACTTTCTTCTAAATACAGGCTTCTCCAAAAGTCTGTATAAAACCAAATGCTTTGATCACACTATCAAAGCGTTTATTCCAACTCCGAGAGGCTTGCACCAGTCCATAAATGGATCGCTGGAGCTTGCACACTTTGTTAGCTCCCTTTGGATCGATAAAACCTTCCGGTTGCATCATATACAACTCTTCTTCCAGAAATCCATTCAGGAATGCAGTTTTTACATCCGTTTGCCAAATTTCATAATCATAAAATGCGGCAATTGCTAACATGATTCGGACAGACTTAAGCATCGCTACGGGTGAGAAGGTCTCATCGTAGTCAATCCCTTGAACTTGTCAAAAACCTTTTGCAACAAGTCGAGCTTTATAGACAGTAACATTACCGTCAGCGTCAGTCTTCTTCTTGAAGATCCATTTATTCTCAATGGCTTGCCGATCATCGAGCAAGTCAACCAAAGTCCATACTTTGTTCTCATACATGGATCCCATCTCAGATTTCATGGCCTCAAGCCATTTTGCGGAATCTGGGCTCACCATCGCTTCTTCATAGTTCGTAGGTTCGTCATGGTCTAGTAACATAACTTCCAGAAGAGGATTACCGTACCACTCTGGTGCGGACCTTACTCTGGTTGACCTATGAGGCTCAGTAACAACTTGATCTGAAGTTTCATGATCATCATCATTAACTTCCTCACTAATTGGTGTATGTGTCACAGAAACCGGTTTCTGTGATGAACTACTTTCCAATAAGGGAGCAGGTACAGTTACCTCATCAAGTTCTACTTTCCTCCCACTCACTTCTTTCGAGAGAAACTCCTTCTCTAGAAAGATTCCGAATTTAGCAACAAAAGTCTTGCCTTCGGATCTGTGATAGAAGGTGTACCCAACTGTTTCTTTTTGGTATCCTATGAAGACACATTTTTCCGATTTGGGTTCGAGCTTATCGGGTTGAAGCCTTTTCACATAAGCATCGCAACCCCAAACTTTAAGAAACGACAACTTTGGTTTCTTGCCAAACCACAGTTCATAAGGCGTCGTCTCAACAGATTTCGATGGTGTCCTATTTAACGTGAATGCAGCCATCTCTAAAGCATAGCCCCAAAACAATAGCGGTAAATCAGTAAGAGACATCATAGATCGCACCATATCAAGTAAAGTACGATTACGACGTTCGGACACACCATTACGCTGTGGTGTTCCGGGTGGCGTGAGTTGCGAAACTATTCCGCATTGTTTCAAATGAAGACCGAACTCGTAACTCAAATATTCTCCTCCACGATCAGATCGTAGAAACTTTATTTTCTTGTTATGATGATTTTCAACTTCACTCTGAAATTCTTTGAATTTTTCAAATGTTTCAGACTTATGTTTCATTAAGTAGATATACCCATATCTGCTTAAATCATCTGTGAAGGTGAGAAAATAACGATACCCGCCACGAGCCTCAATATTCATCGGACCACATACATCTGTATGTATGATTTCCAACAAATCTGTTGCTCGCTCCATAGTACCGGAGAACAGTGTTTTACTCATCTTGCCCATGAGGCACGGTTCGCAAGTACCAAGTGATTCATAATCAAGTGGTTCCAAAAGTCCATCAGTATGGAGTTTCTTCATGCGCTTTATACTGATATGACCTAAACGGCAGTGCCACAAATAAGTTGCACTATCATTATCAACTCTGCATATTTTGGCTTCAATATTATGAATATGTGTATCACTACTATCGAGATTCAACAAAAATAGACCACTCTTCAAGGGTGCATGACCATAAAAGATATTACTCATATAAATAGAACAACCATTATTCTCTTATTTAAATGAATAACCGTCTCGCATCAAACAAGATCCAGATATAATGTTCATGCTCAACGCTGGCACCAAATAACAATTGTTCAGGTCTAAAGCTAATCCCAAAGGTAGATGTAGAGGTAGCGTGCCGACCGCGATCACATCGACTTTGGAACCATTTCCCACGCGCATCGTCACCTCGTCCTTAGCCAATCTTCGCTTAATCCATAGTCCCTGTTTCGAGTTGCAAATATTAGCAACAGAACCAGTATCAAATACCCAGGTGCTACTGTGAGCATTAGTAAGGTACACATCAATAACATGTATATCACATATACCCTTTGTTCACCTTGCCATCCTTCTTATCCGCCAAATACTTGGGGCAGTTCCGCTTCCAGTGACCAGTTTGCTTGCAGTAGAAGCACTCAGTCTCAGGCTTAGGTCCAGACTTGGGTTTCTTCTCCTGAGCAGCAACTTGCTTGTTGTTCTTCTTGAAGTTCCCCTTCTTCTTCCCTTTGCCCTTTTTCTGGAAACTGGTGGTCTTATTGACCATCAACACTTGATGCTCCTTCTTGAGTTCTACCTCCGTAGCCTTTAGCATTGCGAAGAGCTCGAGAATCGTCTTATCCATCCCTTGCATGTTATAGTTCATCACGAAGCTCTTGTAGCTTGGTGGCAGTGATTGAAGAATTCTGTCAATGACGCTATCATCCGGAAGATTAACTCCCAGTTGAATCAAGTGATTGTTATACCCAGACATTTTGAGTATATGCTCACTGACAGAACTATTCTCCTCCATCTTGCAGCTGTAGAACTTATTGGAGACTTCATATCTCTCAATCCGGGCATTTGCTTGAAATATTAACTTCAACTCCTGGAACATCTCATATGCTCCATGACGTTCAAAACGTCGTTGAAGACCCGGTTCTAAGCCGTAAAGCATGGCACACTGAACTATCGAGTAGTCATCAGCTTTGCTCTGCCAGACGTTCATAACATCTGGTGTTGGTCCTGCATCACGTCTGGCACCCCGCGGTGCTTCCAGGACGTAATTCTTCTGTGCAATAATGAGGATAATCCTCAAGTTACGAACCCAGTTCGTGTAATTTCTACCATCATCTTTCAACATTGCTTTCTCAAGGAACGCATTAAAATTCAACGGAACAACAGCACGGGCCATCTATCTACAAACAACATAGACAAGCAAAATACTATCAGGTACTAAGTTCATGATAAATTTAAGTCCAATTAATCATATTATTCAAGAACTCCCACTTAGATAGACATCCCTCTAATCCTCTAAGTGATCACGTGATCCAAATCAACTAAACCATGTCCGATCATCACGTGAGATGGAGTAGTTTCAATGGTGAACATCACTATGTTGATTGATACGTCCATTTTGCATCATGCTTTTATATCAATATTTATTGCATTATGGGCTGTTATTACACATTATATCACAATACTTATGCCTATTCTCTCTTATTTTACAAGGTTTACATAAGGAGGGAGAATGCCGACAGCTGGAATTCTGGGCTGGAAAAGGAGCAAATATTAGAGACCTATTCTGCACAACTCCAAAAGTCCTGAAACTCCATGAAAGTTATTTTTGGAAATAATAAAAAATACTGAGCGGAAGAAATACGTCAGGGGGGCCACCACCTGTCCACGAGGGTGGGGGGCGCGCCCCTGCCTCGTGGGCCCCCTGTTGGCTCTCCGGTGGCCATCTTCTGCTATATGAAGTCTTTCGTCGAGGAAAAAATCATAAGCAACCTTTCGGGACGAGACTCCGCCGCCACGAGGCGGAACCAATCTAGGGCTCCGGCAGAGCTGTTTTGTCGGGGACACTTCCCTCCGGGAGGGGGAAATCATCACCATCGTCATCACCAATGCTCCTCTCATCGGGAGAGGGCAATCTCCATCAACATCTTCACCAGCACCATCTCCTCTCAAACCCTAGTTCATCTCTTGTATCCAATTCTTGTCTCCAAGTCTGGGATTGGTACCTGTAGGTTGCTAGTAGTGTTGATTACTCCTTGTAGTTGATGCTAGTTGGTTTATTTGGTGGAAGATCATATGTTCAGATCCTATATGCATATTAATACCCCTCTGATTATGAACATGAATATGCTTTGTGAGTAGTTACGTTTGTTCCTGAGGACATGGGAGAAGTCTTGCTATTAGTAGTCATGTGAATTTGGTATTCGTTCGATATTTTGATGAGATGTATGTTGTCTATCCTCTAGTGGTGTTATGTGAACGTCGACTACATGACACTTCACCATTATTTGGGCCTAGAGGAAGGCATTGGGAAGTAATAAGTAGATGATGGGTTGCTAGAGTGACAGAAGCTTAAACCCTAGTTTATGCGTTGCTTCGTAAGGGGCTGATTTGGATCCATATGTTTCATGCTATGGTTAGGTTTACCTTAATACTTTTGTTGTAGTTGCGGATGCTTGCAATAGAGGTTAATCATAAGTGGGATGCTTGTTCAAGTAAGAACAGCACCCAAGCACCGGTCCACCCACATATCAAATTATCAAAGTACCGAACGCGAATCATATGAACGTGATGAAAACTAGCTTGACGATAATTCCCATGTGTCCTCGGGAGCGCTTTTCTCTATATAAGAGTTTGTCCAGGCTTGTCCTTTGCTACAAAAAGGATTGGGCCACCTTGCTGCACTTTATTTACTTTTGTTACTTGTTGCTCATTACAAATTATCCTATCACAAAACTATCTGTTACCACTTATTTCAGTACTTGCAGAGAATACCTTGCTGAAAACCGCTTATCATTTCCTTCTGCTCCTCGTTGGGTTCGACACTCTTACTTATCGAAAGGACTACGATAGATCCCCTATACTTGTGGGTCATCAAGACTCTTTTCTGGCGCCGTTGCCGGGGAGTGAAGCGCCTTTGGTAGGTGGAATTTGGTAAGGAAAAATTTATATAGTGTGCTGAAATTTACTGTCACTTGTTACTATGGAAAGTAATCCTCTGAGGGGCTTGTTCGGGGTATCTTCACCCCGACCAGTAGAGCAAAGAGTTGCTCCTCAACCTACTGAACCTACTGAAAATGAAAATGAAAATGTTCACTTTGAGATTCCTTCGGGTATGTTAGAAAAACTGCTAGCTAATCCTTTTGCAGGAGATGGAACAAAGCATCCTGATGAGCACCTAATATATGTGGATGAAGTTTGTGGATTATTTAAGCTTGCAGGTATACCCGGTGATGTTATTAAGAGGAAGGTCTTCCCTTTATCTTTGAAGGGAGATGCATCGACATGGTATAGGCTATGTGATGATACGGGATCATGGAACTACAAACGATTGAAATTGGAATTTCATCAGAAATTTTATCCTATGCATCTTGTTCATCGTGATCGCAATTATATATATAATTTTTGGCCTCGCGAAGGAGAAAGCATCGCTCAAGCTTGGGGGAGGCTTAAATCAATGTTATATTCATGCCCCAATCATGAGCTCTCAAGAGAAATAATTATTCAAAGTTTTTATGCTCGGCTTTCTGATAACAATCGCACCATGCTCGATACTTCTTGTGATGGCTCTTTTATGATGAAGACTATTGAATTCAAATGGGAATTATTGAATAGAATTAAACACAACTCTGAAGATTGGGATCTCGATGAAGGTAAGGAGTCAGGTATGACACCTAAGTTTGATAGTGTTAAATCTTTTATGGATACCGATATTTTCCGTAAATTTAGCACTAAATATGAACTTGACTCTGAGATAGTAGCTTCTTTCTGTGAATCTTTTGCTACTTATGTTGATCTCCCCAAGGAGAAGTGGTTTAAATATCATCCCCCCATAGAAGTAAAAGTAGCTGCACCTATTAAAGTTGAAGAAAAGACTATCACTTATAATGATCCTATTGTTCCTACTTCTCATGTTGAGAAACCACCTTTCCCTGTTAGGATAAAGGATCATGCTAAAGCTTCAACTGTGGTTCGTAAAAGCAATATTAGAACTTATACACCTCCTGAGCAAATTAAAGTTGAACCTAATATTGCTATTGTTAAAGATCTCTTGTCTGATAATATTGATGGGCATGTTATTCATTTCCGTGATGAAACTGCTAGAATTGCCAAACCTTGTGCTAAAGATAAACATAGACATGTGGTAGGCATGCCTGTTATTTCTGTTAAAATAGGAGATCATTGTTATCATGGCTTATGTGATATGGGTGCTAGTGCTAGTGCCATACCTATTGACTTATACAAAGAAATTAAGCATGATATTGCACCTACTGAGTTAGAAGATATTGATGTCACAATTAAACTTGCCAATAGAGATACTAGTTCACCAATGGGAATTGTTAGAGATGTTGAAGTCTTGTGCGGGAAAACTAAATATCCTGCTGATTTTCTTGTTCTTGGTTCCCCACAAGATAGCTTTTGTCCCATTATATTTGGTAGACCCTTCTTGAACACCGTTAATGCCAGGATAGACTGTGAAAAGGATGTTGTTACTATTGGTCTGGGTGATATGTCTCATGAGTTTAATTTCTCTAAATTTCGTAGACAACACCGTGAAGAAGAATTACCTAGTAAGGATGAAATTATTGGTCTTGCTGCTATTGTCGTACCTCCTAGTGATCCTTTAGAATAATATTTGCTAGACCATGAAAATGATATGTTTATGAATGAAAGAAGGGAAATAGATGAAGTGTTCTTTAAACAGGAACCTATCCTGAAACACAATTTGCCTGTTGAAATCCTAGGGGATCCTCCTCCACCCAAGGGTGATCCCGTGTTTGAGCTCAAACCGTTACCTGATACTTTTAAATATGCTTATCTTGATGAAAAGAAGATAAATCATGTTATTATTAGTGCTAACCTTTCAGAGCATGAAGAAGAAAGATTATTGAAAACTCTGAAGAAGCACCGTGCTGCTATTGGATATACTCTTGATGATCTTAAGGGCATTAGTCCCACTCTATGTCAACATAAAATAAATTTGGAAGAAGATGCCAAACCAGTTCGTGATCATCAACGAAGGCTGAATCCTAAGATGAAAGAAGTGGTAAGAAAGGAAATACTAAAGCTCCTTGAGGCAGGTATAATTTATCCCGTTGCGGATAGTCAGTGGGTAAGTCCTGTCCATTGTGTCCCTAAGAAGGGAGGTATTACCGTCGTTCCTAATGATAAAGATGAATTGATTCCGCAAAGAATTATTACAGGTTATAGGATGGTAATTGATTTCCGCAAATTAAATAAAGCTACTAAGAAAGATCATTACCCCTTACCTTTTATCGATCAAATGCTAGAAAGATTATCTAAACATACACATTTTTGCTTTCTAGATGGTTATTCTGGTTTCTCTCAAATACCTGTGTCAGCCAATGATCAATCAAAGACTACTTTTACTTGCCCTTTTGGTACTTTTGCTTATAGACGTATGCCTTTTGGTTTATGTAATGCACCTGCTACCTTTCAAAGATGCATGATGGCTATATTCTCTGACTTTTGTGAAAAGATTTGTGAGGTTTTCATGGACGACTTCTCCGTCTATGGATCCTCTTTTGATGATTGCTTGAGCAACCTTGATCGAGTTTTGCAGAGATGTGAAGAAACTAATCTTGTCTTGAATTGGGAAAAGTGCCACTTTATGGTTAATGAAGGTATTGTCTTGGGGCATAAAGTTTCTGAAAGAGGTATTGAGGTTGATAAAGCCAAGGTTGATGCTATTGAAAAGATGCCATGTCCCAAGGACATCAAAGGTATAAGAAGTTTCCTTGGTCACGCTGGTTTTTATAGGAGGTTCATTAAGGACTTCTCAAAAATTTCTCGGCCTCTGACTAATTTATTACAAAAAGATATACCATTTGTCTTTGATGATGATTGTGTAGAAGCATTTGAAATACTTAAGAAAGCATTGATCTCTGCACCTATTGTTCAGCCACCTGATTGGAATTTACCCTTTGAAATTATGTGTGATGCTAGTGATTATGCTGTAGGTGCTGTTCTAGGGCAAAGAGTTGATAAGAAATTAAATGTTATTCAATATGCTAGTAAAACTCTAGACAATGCTCAGAGAAATTATGCTACTACTGAAAAAGAATTCTTAGCAGTTGTATTTGCTTGTGATAAGTTCAGACCTTATATTGTTGATTCTAAAGTAACTATTCACACGGATCATGCTGCTATTAAATATCTTATGGAAAAGAAAGATGCTAAACCTAGACTTATTAGATGGGTTCTCTTGCTACAAGAATTTGATTTGCATATTGTTGATAGAAAGGGAGCTGAGAACCCCGTTGCAGACAACTTGTCTAGGTTAGAAAATGTTCTTGATGACCCACTACCTATTGATGATAGCTTTCCTGATGAGCAATTAAATGTCATAAATGCTTCTCGTACTGCTCCATGGTATGCTGATTATGCTAATTATATTGTGGCTAAATTTATACCACCTAGTTTCACATACCAGCAAAAGAAAAAGTTTTTCTATGATTTGAGACATTACTTTTGGGATGACCCACATCTTTATAAAGAAGGAGTAGATGGTGTTATTAGACGTTGTGTACCTGAGCATGAACAGGAACAGATCCTACGCAAGTGTCACTCCAAGGCTTATGGAGGACACCACGCTGGAGATAGAACTGCACATAAGGTATTGCAATCCGGTTTTTATTAGCCTACTCTCTTCAAGGATGCCCGTAAGTTTGTCTTATCTTGTGATGAATGTCAAAGAATTGGTAATATTAGTAGACGTCAAGAAATGCCTATGAACTATTCACTCGTTATTGAACCATTTGATGTTTGGGGCTTTGATTATATGGGACCTTTTCCTGCCTCTAATGGATATACACATATTTTAGTTGCTGTTGATTACGTTACTAAGTGGGTAGAAGCTATTCCAACTAGTAGTGCTGATCATAACACTTCTATTAAGATGCTTAAAGAAGTTATTTTTCCGAGGTTTGGAGTCCCTAGATATTTAATGACTGATGGTGGTTCACATTTTATTCATGGTGCTTTCCGTAAAATGCTTGCTAAGTATGATGTTAATCATAGAATTGCATCTCCTTATCACCCACAGTCTAGTGGTCAAGTAGAATTGAGTAATAGAGAGCTCAAATTAATTTTGCAAAAGACTGTTAATAGATCCAGAAAGAATTGGTCCAAGAAACTTGATGATGCATTATGGGCCTATAGAACTGCATATAAAAATCCTATGGGTATGTCTCCGTATAAAATGGTTTATGGAAAAGCATGTCACTTACCTCTCGAACTAGAACATAAGGCTTATTGGGCTATTAAAGAGCTCAACTATGATTTCAAACTTGCCGGTGAGAAGAGGTTATTTGATATTAGCTCACTTGATGAATGGAGAACCCAAGCTTACGAAAATGCCAAGTTGTTTAAAGAAAAAGTTAAAAGATGGCATGACAAAAGAATACAAAAGCGTGAGTTTAATTTAGGTGATTATGTATTGCTATACAACTCTCGTTTAAGATTTTTTGCAGGAAAACTTCTCTCTAAATGGGAAGGCCCTTATGTTATCGAGGAGGTCTATCGTTCCGGTGCCATAAAAATCAACAACTTCGAAGGCACAAATCCGAAGGTGGTGAACGGTCAAAGAATTAAACACTATATCTCAGGTAATCCTATAAATGTTGAAACCAATGTTATTGAAACCGTAACCCCGGAGGAATACATAAGGGACACTTTCCGGAACGTTTCAGACTCCGAAAAGGAATAGGTATGTGGTACGGTAAGTAAACCGACTCCAAAACAGTTTTTATGTCAATATTTCTCCGTTTTGGAACATTTAAAAAATAGAAAAATAAGAAGCAGTCCGGGAAGGACACGAGGCCTCCACGAGGGTGGAGGGTGCGCCCCCTACCTCGTGGGCTTTCCGGACTCCGTTTTCTTGCACGATACATATTTTGGTCGGTAAAAATTCATTATATAATCTCCCGAAGGTTTTGATTCTTGTATCACACAAATATCCTCTGTTCTTGTTTTGAGCTGTTGCTACTGCAGATTAGAGCAAGATGTCTTCTCAAGAGTCAGTCGGGGAGAGCCGGGTGTCTCATCTGGTATCGAGACCAAGAACAAACAGCGATGCTGACCACTTTGGGCCAGCAACGGAGGAAGAGATGGAGGCTGATTTGATGAGGATAGATGCCATGGAGGATCAAGAAGTCACTTCTCGCTTCCGAGCTGGGTTCACGATGGGGGAACTACAGAGCTCAGCTATTCTAAACTCAGTTATCCCTTGCAATGTTAAATTTCTTTCTTATGAAAGTATGAAGAAGAGTGTCACTTGTTCTCCCGCAGCTATGCAACACCCTTGGGTGAAAGGGGCTTTAGCCATTACAGAGAAGCTTCGTAAGGAGATAATGGATCTCAAGCAGAAACTCAATAAGCTCGAGGAAGAGAATCGTATCCTGAGGGGCATTATCGCCAAGAATATCACATCACCATCACTGAAGAAGGATACATAATCACATGGGTATGGGCACTCCCCTTGGCAATTGCCAAGCTTGGGGGAGGTGCCCCGGTATCGTATCACCATCACACTCCTATCTTTACCATTTTTCTTAGTTCAATCCTTTTAGTAGTATCTTGATCTAGTAGAATAAAGTTTATGGCATGATCTAGTATTGAGTTTTACTTTATGATCCCTCTATGTAATCGAGTCCGTGAGCTATATAATAAAGATTAGTGTTGAGTCAAGGGCTTGATTATTTTGCCATGATCTTGAGTGAATAAAAGAAAAAAAGAGAATAAAAATAAATAAAGAGATCATATTGATCTTATTGAGAGTAATGACTTCACATAGAAAGAGTATGTTGATTAAAAGTTGTTGGGGTTGGCAAACATAGCTTTGGTCATCGTTGCAATTAATAGGAAGTAATAAAGAAAGAGAGGTTTCACATATAAATATACTATCATGGACATCTTTTATGATTGGGAGCACTCATTAAAATATGACATGCTAAAGATTTGATGTTGGACAAGGAAGACAACGTAATGGGTTATGTTTTCTTATATCTGAGATAAAGTATATTGTCATGGATCATCCAACATGTTGAGCTTGCCTTTCCCCCTCATGCTAGCCAAATTCTTTGCACCAAGTAGAGATACTACTTGTGCTTCCAAAAACCCTTAAACCAGTTTTGCCATGAGAGTCCACCATATCTACCTATGGATTGAGTAAGATCCTTCAAGTAAGTTGTCATCGGTGCAAGCAATAAAAATTGCTCTCTAAATATGTATGATTGATTGGTGTGGAGGAAATAAGCTTTATACGATCTTGTGATGTGGAAGAAATAAAAGCGACGGACTGCATAATAAAGGTTCATATCACAAGTGGCAATATAAAGTGACGTTCTTTCGCATTAAGATTTTGTGCATCCAACCCTGAAAGCGCATGGCAACCTCTGCTTCCCTCTGCGAAGGGCCTATCTTTTATTATTATCTTCTACCTTATGCAAGAGTCATGGTGATCTTCACCTTTCCTTTTTATATTTTATCCTTTGGCAAGCACAGGGTGTTGGAAAGATCCTGATAGATATATCTAATTGGATGTAAGTCAGCATGAGTTATTATTGTTGACATTACCCTTGAGGTAAAAGGTTGGGAGGCGAAACTATAAGCCCCTATCTTTCTCTGTGTCCGATTAAAACTCCGTAACCACAAGTATTGCGTGAGTGTTAGCAATTATGAAAGACTAAATGATAGTTGAGTATGTGGACTTGCTAGAAAGCTCTGACATAGACTCTTTCTGATGTTATGATAAATTGCAATTGCTTCAATGACTGAGATTATAGTTTGTTAGTTCTCAATAAAGTTTCTGATTCATACTTTGCATTGTGAATAGATTATTACTTGAGCATAAGAAATCATATGACAATATCCATATATGTTGCTGTTATGAGAATAATCATGATGCCCTCATGTCCGTATTTTATTTTATCGACACCTCTACCTCTAAACATGTGGACATATTTATCGTTATCGGCTTCCGCTTGAGGACAAGCGAGGTCTAAGCTTGGGGGAGTTGATACGTCCATTTTGCATCATGCTTTTATATCGATATTTATTGCATTATGGGCTGTTATTACACGTTATGTCACAATACTTATGCCTATTCTCTCTTATTTTACAAGGTTTACATAAGGAGGGAGAATGCCGGCAGCTGGAATTCTGGGCTGGAAAAGGAGCAAATATTAGAGACCTATTCTGCACAACTCCAAAAGTCCTGAAACTCCACGAAAGTTATTTTTGGAAATAATAAAAAATACTGAGCGGAAGAAATACGTCAGGGGGGCCACCACCTGTCCACGAGGGTGGGGGCGCGCCCCCCCAGGGCGCCCCCTGCCTCGTGGGCCCCCTGTTGGCTCTCCGGTGGCCATCTTCTGCTATATGAAGTCTTTCGTCGAGGAAAAATCATAAGCAACCTTTCGGGACGAGACTCCGCCGCCACGAGGCGGAACCTTGGCGGAACCAATCTAGGGCTCCGGCAGAGCTGTTCTGCCGGGGACACTTCCCTCCGGGAGGGGGAAATCATCGCCATCGTCATCACCAACGCTCCTCTCATCGGGAGAGGGCAATCTCCATCAACATCTTCACCAGCACCATCTCCTCTCAAACCCTAGTTCATCTCTTGTATCCAATTCTTGTCTCCAAGTCTGG
Organism: Triticum aestivum; assembly: GCF_018294505.1. NCBI lineage: Eukaryota > Viridiplantae > Streptophyta > Magnoliopsida > Poales > Poaceae > Triticum > Triticum aestivum. Next base: position 380,151,035 of record NC_057796.1, read on the forward strand.
GATTGGTACCTGTAGGTTGCTAGTAGTGTTGATTACTCCTTGTAGTTGATGCTAGTTGGTTTATTTGGTGGAAGATCATATGTTCAGATCCTTTATGCATATTAATACCCCTCTGATTATGAACATGAATATGCTTTGTGAGTAGTTACGTTTGTTCCTGAGGACATGGGAGAAGTCTTGCTATTAGTAGTCATGTGAATTTGGTATTCGTTCGATATTTTGATGAGATGTATGTTGTCTATCCTCTAGTGGTGTTATGTGAACGTCGACTACATAACACTTCACCATTATTTGGGCCTAGAGGAAGGCATTGGGAAGTAATAAGTAGATGATGGGTTGCTAGAGTGACAGAAGCTTAAACCCTAGTTTATGCGTTGCTTCGTAAGGGGCTGATTTGGATCCATATGTTTCATGCTATGGTTAGGTTTACCTTAATACTTTTGTTGTAGTTGCGGATGCTTGCAATAGAGGTTAATCATAAGTGGGATGCTTGTTCAAGTAAGAACAGCACCCAAGCACCGGTCCACCCACATATCAAATTATCAAAGTACCGAACGCGAATCATATGAACGTGATGAAAACTAGCTTGACAATAATTCACATGTGTCCTCGGGAGCGCTTTTCTCTATATAAGAGTTTGTCCAGGCTTGTCCTTTGCTACAAAAAGGATTGGGCCACCTTGCTGCACTTTATTTACTTTTTTTACTTGTTGCTCGTTACAAATTATCCTATCACAAAACTATCTGTTACCACTTATTTCAGTACTTGCAGAGAATACCTTGCTGAAAACCGCTTATCATTTCCTTCTGCTCCTCGTTGGGTTCGACACTCTTACTTATCGAAAGGACTACGATAGATCCCCTATACGTGTGGGTCATCATTGATCATATCTACTATATGATTCATGCTCGACCTTTCGGTCTCCGTGTTCCGAGGCCATATCTGTTATATGCTAGGCTCATCAAGTTTAACCTGAGTATTCCGCGTGTGCAACTGTTTTGCACCCGTTGTATTTGAACGTAGAGCCTATCACACCCCGATCATCACGTGGTGTCTCGGAACGAAGAACTTTCGCAACGGTGCATACTCAGGGAGAACACTTATACTTTGATAATTTAGTGAGGGATCATCTTATAATGCTACCGTCAATCAAAGCAAGATAAGATGCATAAAAGATAAACATCACATGCAATCAATATAAGTGATATGATATGGCCATCATCATCTTGTGCTTGTGATCTCCATCTCCGAAGCACCGTCATGATCACCATCGTCACCGGCGTGACACCTTGATCTCCATCGTAGCATCATTGTCGTCTCGCCAATCTTATGCTTCTACGACTATCGCTACCGCTTAGTGATAAAGTAACGCATTACAGGGCGATTGCATTGCATAACATAAAGCGACAACCATATGGCTCCTGCCAGTTGCCGATAACTCGGTTACAAAACATGATCATCTCATACAATAAAATTTAGCATTATGTCTTGACCATATCACATCACAACATGCCCTGCAAAAACAAGTTAGACGTCCTCTACTTTGTTGTTGCAAATTTTACGTGGCTGCTACGGGCTTAGCAAGAACCGTTTTTACCTACGCATCAAAACCACAACGATAGTTTGTCAAGTTGGTGCTGTTTTAACCTTCTCAAGGACCGGGCGTAGCCACGCTCGGTTCAACTAAAGTTGGAGAAACTGACACCCGCCAGCCACCCGTGTGCAAAGCACGTCGGTAGAACCAGTCTCGCGTAAGCGTACGCGTAATGTCGGTCCGGGCCGCTTCATCCAACAATACCGCCGAACCAAAGTATGACATGCTGGTAAGCAGTATGACTTATATCGCCCACAACTCACTTGTGTTCTACTCGTGCATATGGCATCTACGCATAAAACCAGGCTTGGATGCCACTGTTGGGGAACGTAGTAATTTCAAAAAATTTCCTACGCACACGCAAGATCATGGTGATGCATAGCAACGAGAGGGGAGAGTGTTGTCCACGTACCCTCATAGACCGAAAGCGGAAGCGTTAGCACAACGCGGTTGATGTAGTTGTACGTCTTCACGATCCGACTGATCAAGTACCGAACGCATGGCACCTCTGAGTTCAGCACACGTTCAGCCCGATGACGTCCCTCGAACTCTGATCCAGCCGAGTGTTGAGGGAGAGTTTCATCAGCACGACGGTGTGGTGACGATGATGATGTTCTACCGACGCAGGGCTTCGCCTAAGCACCGCTACAGTATTATCGAGGTGGACTATGGTGGAGGGGGGCACCGCACACGGCTAAAAGATCAACAGATCAATTGTTGTGTCTCTAGGGTGCTCCCTGCCCCCGTATATAAAGGAGCAAGGGGGGAGAGGCGGCCGGCCAGGAGGGGCGCGCCAGGAGGAGTCCTACTCCCACCGGGAGTAGGACTCCCTCCCTTTTCCTTGTTGGATTAGGAGAGGAGAGGGAAGGAGAGAGAGGGGGAAAGGAAAGGGGGGGCGCTCCCCCCTCCTTGTCCAATTCGGACTTGGGGGGGGGGAGGGGCGCGCGGCTGCCCCTTGGCCGCCTCTCCTCTTCCACCAATTGGGCCCATGAGGCCCAATAACCTCCGGGGGGTTCCGCTAACCCCCCGGTACTCCGGTATATATCCGATAACCCCCGGAACCATTCCGGTGTCCGAATATAGTCGTCCAATATATCAATCTTCATGTCTCGACCATTTCGAGACTCTTCGTCATGTCCGTGATCACATCCGGGACTCTGAACTACCGTCGGTACATCAAAAAATATAAGCTCATAATATAACTGTCATCGTAACTTTAAGCGTGCGGACCCTACGTGTTCGAGAACTATGTAGACATGACCGAGACACGTCTCCGACCAATAACCAATAGCGGAACCTGGATGCTCATATTGGCTCCCACATATTCTACGAAGATCTTTATCGGTCAAACCGCATAACAACATACGTTGTTCCCTTTGTCATCGGTATGTTACTTGCCCGAGATTCGATCGTCGGTATCTCAATACCTAGTTCAATCTCGTTATTGGGAAGTCTCTTTACTCATTCCGTAATACATCATCCTGCAACTAACTCATTAGTTACAATGCTTGCAAGGCTTATGGTGATGTGCATTACCGAGTGGCCCCAGAGATACCTCTCCGACAATCGGAGTGACAAATCCTAATCTCGAAATACGCCAACCCAACAAGTACCTTCGGAGACACCTGTAGAGCACCTTTATAATCACCCAGTTACATTGTGACGTTTGGTAGCACACAAAGTGTTCCTCCGGCAAACGGGAGTTGCATAATCTCATAGTCATAGGAACATGTATAAGTCATGAAGAAAGCAATAGCAACATACTAAACGATCGAGTGCTAAGCTAACGGAATGGGTCAAGTCAATCACATCATTCTCCTAATGATGTGATCTCATTAATCAAATGACAACTCTTTGTCTATGGCTAGGAAACATAACCATCTTTGATCAACAAGCTAGTCAAGTAGAGGCATACTAGTGACACTCTGTTTGTCTATGTATTCACACATGTATCATGTTTCCAGTTAATACAATTCTAGCATAAATAATAAACATTTATCATGATATTAGGAAATAAATAATAACTTTATTATTGCCTCTAGGGCATATTTCCTTCAGTGATACGGGCTGTGTATGCACGTATCAATACCAGCTCTACCCACAAATAGAAACATGCAAAGTGGCTTAGGAATCCGAAGTGACGTTGTGTTTAGGCACCGCTATAGATGCACACTAGAGGGGATTCCGAACAAATCTTGTGCTCGGGCAAATATCTGTCTCCTCTCTCCAATTGGGTTGGGGATTGTCTTCACAAGAGTAGTCCACTAAGAATAGACACCATCAGCTAGGTAGTATCCTTTGTTGTAGTGGTGGCCATTGATCTCAGCATTGACCTTTTAGTAGTTGCCTTCTGAAAGCCTTATGAACACCGGAGAGCGCTGAAGCACGTTGATGTCATTATGACAGCCGGCCAGTGCCGAAGAAAGAGTGCAATCCAGAGATATCGTGAAGCCGCAGCCTCAAGTATGACAGTGCAAGTTTTCACATGGCCCCTATACTACCCTTGCCAAGCATATGGACAATTCTTCCACTTCCAGCGCATACAATCTATGCTATCAAACATCCTCGAAAAAGTCTCTATCGGCATTGATTGCCAACAACCGGGTTGTATCTGCAGCAGTTGACTCTCTCAAGTACTCCGGGCCAAACACAACTACCACAGCCTTGCAGAACCTCTACATGGATTCTAGGCATGTGGACTCACTCATGCAGACATACTCATCATATCACCGGGTATTCCGTATGCAAGCATCCGAATAGCTGCAGTGCAGTTCTGACAAGAGGAGAAGCCAGCCTTTCCCAGGGCATCCTCCTTGCATACGAAATAATCATCGCACGCCACCCCCTCCCGGATAAGATTGAACACATGTCTAACCATTCAGAAGTGGCGTCGGAATAGGTTGTGTTTGAAGTGGGGAAGCGGACTTGAAGTAGTCCTTCAAGAGTAGGCAATGACCACTCGCTCTGTTGTGATTCAACGCCGAAGCAATGCCCCGAAAATTGAGCCCCTGAACATCGGCCGCCGGTTAGCAATGTGGTCATGAATGACCAAAGTAGCAACCACAATCTCCTCATCGCCTGACAAAGAATCGTCTGAATCGCAGATGAAGTTGTTGAAAAAGTACTCATCGCCACTATCCATCTGTACCTGAGGGTGAAACGTTGAACACCTTGTGGCACGGTGGAAGAAGCCGCCCGGTGAAGAGCCCCGCGTCTCTCCCAGACCAGGCAGCAGGCATGTCGGCATGGAGGTGACCGGTGTTGCTGGCGGCGGCGGAGGTGAGGGGGTGGGGTGGTTGTGGGGGTGCTACGGCGGCGGCGAAAACAATCCACCAACACCTGCAAGAGCGGTCGTCGGGTGCGGCGTGCTGCGGTGGGAGGTTTGTGGGTGCGGATGGCGGCCTGGGCAGCGTACAACTGGCCGGAACTGGGCGACAATGTCGAGGGCGTGGTGGCCGGGAGTGATGGCTGTTGATAGGTGAGGGGGGAATGGCCTATGTGCCACCGACTGGCGGGCTAGGGGAGGACACACGCGGACAAAAAACACATCCGCGTTGATGCAATCCCGACCCAAATTTAAATCTGAAATAGGTCACACGCGGACAAAAAACAGACACACTTCTATCTCGGCGCGTTGGACCGCCGTAATTCCGATCTAAACGGACGGCGCAGACGGCATGCTGCGCACGCGGCAAGAGTGCTGTTCGCCGCAGCCAAACAAACCACGCTCCTCTAATCCTCATCCCCCTCCCGCCTCCCAAACCGAGTCCACCAAAAGTTTCCCGCGCGCCCACGCCAAATTCCCCTTCTCCCCCACCGCTCGCGCCTCCCGCCCGGCCGAGCCCCCAACTCAACGCCCGCCGCGCGCGATCTGCCGTCCCTGCCGGCCCCAGGCTCCAGCCGTGGCAGATCCGGCCCTGTCCCGCAGCGCCATTCCGTCGAACACTTCGCGCGCGGCGGCAGGAGGGCCTGGCGGAGGAGTGGCAGGATGTACGCGAGGCGCGCGTCGCAGCTGCTGAAGGAGCTCGACGCCTGCGAGCCCGGCCAGCTCGTGATTTTCAACGTAATTCTTCGCCTCTCTACTCCATACGCGCTCGCAGTCCCTGGTCGCTGGTTCGGAATCCGAGTCCGCGGTGCTCCGGTCTCCTCGATGCGTCTTTTTTAGGGCCCAATTTTGCCCAATCTGGTCTTGTTAGGTGTCTGCATGCGAGAAATTCGATTTATAAACTCTCTATTTTACAGCCCTATGGGAATTGTTATGTTCTCGCATCCTATGCGGTTTGTTACGTGTTCACTCCTAAGAGCTCCGGATCTCCAGACAATCCTTAGTGTTCTGCATCCTTGTTACTATGTTAAAGCGGAATTTCGTTTAATCTTGTTTGTGAGAGTATTATTTATCAGCAACTGTTATGTGCCGGCACCTGAACTGCACAAAGCCTCGGTACAATTGTTAGTGATTTGTCTGGCTTGCGAAGGTTCTGGCACCTGTTAACCAACATCTGTTTACTCTCAAGTGCTTCACGCCACTCTTCCTTGCAATTGTGTGAGCCAACACATACCGGCCAAACTGCAAGGTTCATGGTACCGAATTCCATGATATTGCTGTTAAAGTATTCATTACTTGTGCGGATGGTAAATTGTACTGCCGTGGCATCTCTAGGACGGAACTCTGGCATTAGCTGCAGCACTGTGTCATATTCTTGTACTGTTTGGGCAGTATGATCATGGTAGCTACAGTTCCTTTTAATTTGTCCATTATGCTGATCCCTAACTCGCTGTCTTATGGAATTTGCAGAGCGATGTATTTGATCAGGTCATTAGAGAGTGCGGTGAGCACAATGCACAGTTTCAGGCATTGATCAGGTACCTGCACCCTATTAGAATGTTGATGCTCATATAATCTCGACCTGTGAGTAACTGACTAATTTCACCATTTCATCTGCAAAACAAACGAACTGCATTGAACCAACAGCATCCTTAGTTGCTATCCTCACATCAAAGTGTACAGACTATTCAAACGCCTGATCTGCTTTATGTTTATGACAGAAAAATGGTGGAGCAAAACTTAGACATTGAAACAACAAGAAACGAAGACCACTATGGTGCAGCTATCCACCATCTCTCGCTGCTCCGCAACAAAAGATGCCTCATGGCTTACATGTACACTATTCAGATCTCACATCGGGCTCTCTCTCCCCTTCAATGCTGATTATACATGCTTAACCTGCTTTTTGGTGTACACTAGCTGAAATCATTGTATCCAACTAGGTACAACCGAGCAGAAACTATTCGGAGTTTTAGATGGAAAATTGGTCCTGTGCTTCCTCATGAAATACAAGAAAAGCTCAATTTTTCAGAGAAAGAGTACTTCAGAAGCCACTCTTCAGCCATTAAGTCTTATATCTCAGAGATGGATATAGATTTAACAGTGGTATGTATATTTCCTGTTTCATTCATTTTTTGGGGATGAAACACGATTACCGGACTTTTTTTACATGTTTTATAGGACATGGTACCCCCCAAGGATCCTTATATCCAGGTTCGGGTGCTGGAGGACATTGGTGAAGTATCTCTTGGTGACCATTCCGTGTCATTGACAAAAAATTCACTCCATTTCCTTAGGCGCACAGATGCAGAACAATTTATATCACAGGTTTGCTATCTGTTACACTGTACTTTCCCACTCTGAATGTTTCCCGTGCAAATAATATTCTGTTTAATTTTAATAGGGTCTCATGGAAGAATTTCTGGAGTAGGGATCACATATGATGTAAAATAGGTATTGCTCCTCAGTCCTCACTATGATCTTGTTAGTTACTTAAACATCAGTATAAACGCAATACATTGACCAGTGATGGCAGCATGTCTTAGACATGAAAAGGCTTGATGGTTACTGAACTCTTTTTCACCTGACATATGGCTTGTACTATTAGCTACCAACTTTGAACTTGTGTCGTGCATTTTGACCTTATTTTTTGAATCAATGTCTGTGAGCTGCAGATTTTAAGTACCACCCACAACATTTTCTTCGCCGCTGCTGTCTGGTGGAATATGCACTCTTGAGGTCGAGACTGCGTGAAAAAGGAAAGAACATATGCTATCTTCAGATGTTAAGGCACGAGGCAACACAAGGGACTGTGAACTGTGGAGCTCCAGCCTAGTTGTTAGTGACGACTTGTAGTCTTTAGATGAATGGCTTAATCTTGTTGTATTATGTTGTGACAGAATTTAAAACTTCGTAAAATTGTATAAGCAATTTTCCTGTAAGTCATGCAGTAGAAAGATGACAAGTTCTGTTTTACTGAAAATGACAACTTGATCTCAACCTGAAACTCTTTATGTTTTCTGAGTTCTGACAAACTCGACTGTTCTCTCCCGTGTTCCTTTTAGTACAACCACAGCTGTGACATCCTGAGTTGGAACTCTACGTGTTTAGTCAGAGGCAACAACTCAGACTTGCGTTTCAATTACTGTCCCAAGTCTCTTTTCATCACTTTGCCAGGTAGAAAGCCTAACGCAGTACATCTTTGTGCATCAACCTTCCTGCTTTAGGAACATGTATTTATTTAAAGGTGTACTGGACATCACTTGGTTGAGACTGGCATCTTCTTTTGGTCACCACAAGTTTCTTGAGATGCTTTTATTCAGGGCAAACTTACACACTGGATGAGTGCAGTGTCATGTTGTTTCTGGCATAATTCCGGGTTTCACATGTAGGTGTTTTAGTGTTTCTGCTTTGTTTTTCTCTTGGTGTTTGGCTGCACTTTTGTGTCATTTTGATGTTTTCCACCTAACACAAAACGAATCACAATCAGTTGCGCGTTTGCGTGTTTTAGTGTAAACATGATTTATGATAAAGAAGCTCTGCTAAGTTTAATAGATTCTGTTGCACATGTTTCTGCGAAAGTACAAGCATCGGGTCTGGACTTCATTTACAATGCTGTTTATGCTGAGTTACAGCGCAAATGTATGGCTTTCTCTCTGAAAAAGTTGCTGATACAAGGTTTCTCTTCCTGTCTATCATAATCAGTTGGGATGCACGTATCAGGTCGGCTATGTGTTCCTGACTTGTGTTTTTCAAAGGGGTGTACTTTTGCACACACAGGAGTTAAGGGCGAGCACACACGGTCTCAACCATAAGTTCAACTGGTCATATTTGGTTGATCTTCCCAACGAGGTTTTGGAAATGGTAAGTGCAAACACTTTCAGAAACTTGCTTCCGGATTCTCATTATCCCCGTAAATATTTGTATCTCCACAAACGACCTGCTTTCCTTAGATGGTTATTTTTGCAATACAATTTTGCCAATGGGCATACTTTTGCAATACAATATTTGTATCTCCACAAACGACCTGCTTTCATTAGATGGTTATTTTTGCAATACAATTTTGCCAATGGGCATAATTTTGCCAATGGGAGTACTATGTAATCTAAGGTTCCCTTATGTGGCCATTAAATTTCCTGGCATGGCCAGTGCGACAATAGCTTCTGAAACATTTCCCCTGTGTTACTATGTTGACAAAGTGAGAAGCTAAATTCTTGATTGTTGTTCATGTGTACTGCTGTTCAAGTTTAATACTGACCTACCATTGCCATCTACTCCCTCCGTTCCTAAATATTTGTCTTTCTAGACATTTCAAATGGACTACAACATACAGATGGATGTAGACATATTTTAGAGTGTAGATTCACTCATTTTGCTTTGTATGTAGTCACTTGTTGAAATCTGTAGAAAGATAAATATTTGGGAACGACGGGAGTAGCAAACTTTAATATTGCATGAGCAATGCTATATGGACGACAGTTTCCTGCACGATTTGTGGACGATGTGTCGCCGGAGCCTTTCATCATGTCCGCTGTGTACAGGAGGTCCATTGGATCGGCTGTCGTTCAAGAATCGTCCGGTGAATTGTCGTCCGCAAAGGAGTTCCGATCTTGCATACATCCAGGGCAGCCAGCAACTTCATTTCATATCGTGTGCCCTCAGTTTTATTGGTTGGTGTTGTCCTTGTGCATAAGAGCAACTCTAGCAGACCCCGCATCCCACCGTCCCGCAAAACGCGTTTGCAGTTCGCGCAAAACCACTTTTGCGGGCTGGCTCGGGCTGACACAGAGGCAAACACCCCAAACGGATCCGTAAAAAAGTATATTCGCGACCAGCCTCCAGTCCGGCCGCTGCCGCCCCTTCCTCCAGCCAGCCGCGCCGGCCACGCCGGCCGCGCCCAACCCCGTCGCCCGCAGGCCATGCCCCGTCGCCCGTCGGCCGCGTCCCGTCGCCCGTCGGCCGTGCCCCGCCCCTGCTGGCCGCGCCCCATCACCGCGCCGGCCGCGCCCCGTCGCCTCCGTCGCCCGCGCACAGCTTGCCGGCCACGCCCCGTCGCCTCCGTCGTCCGCGCCTTGCTCTATTGCCAGCCGAGTCATGCCCCTTTGCCTGCTGCGTCGGGAGGATTCCGGCGGCTAGGCTGAGGCCATGGGAGGCCACGACGATGTCGAGCTCGTCCAATTCAAACCGGCAGCGATCGATTGCGGCGTCTAGCGGCCTTTTCCGATGTGCGGTGATGAATTCCGGAGAGTTTAGGGCGGATTCCGGCAAACTCCGCGGCGGCGTGTTTGCTCCGACGAGGTTTGACCGGTATACGGGGCCCCCTATATTCGGCCTTCCAACCTCCAAAAATAAGGGTTTCGGGTGTGCATTTGCGGTGGCCCTTAAAAATTTTACGGGTTGGACTACTTTTACGGTTTCTGTTCCGAACTTTTTTTCGCCCAAAACTGTAAAATGCAAAATTTTTGTGGGTTTGACCACTTATGCGGGGTCTGCTAGAGATGCTCTAACTAACTTGTAGGGCATGGTAGCAATGTACGTATCTGCTGCCTCTACATCAAACAAATTGGAGGTTGGGATTGGCCACAAAAAGACATGCCATGATGGTTACATGCTTCTCGTCGACTACTCCTACCCTAGCTAAACAATGAAAAGCACTAGGTGCTAAACCTATAAACACAATCTTTGTCTCTGTCTTCCAAGTGAAGAGTGTCTTTTCTTTTTGTCTTTTATTCTAATAATTGGGCCCATGCACTCCTTGAATTGTCAGAACTCGTCTCCAACTCCAAGAGTGGCACTAGCTGTGTCCCAACTTTCAACCGCCCCTCGTTCAGGCCTTTGATGGCAAATCAAGATAATTGGGGAAGTGGATTATGCACGCCGTGCTCATTTAGGCCAACGCCGACCCTCGAACCTCCTGCATCATCCGGATCGTGTTGTCCGGATCACGCAAACCATTCAACACGATCCTGTATCGGTCTGCTGCGCGGTTTAGACGTACTTTCTCCTGTAAACCGAAAACAAACGTGGGAGGTTTTGAGGGAGTCCGGACCGCTCCTAAGCCCGCTTCTGACCACACTGGCCCATAAAAACCCCTCCCCCCTCCCACTCCAGAGCGTTAGTGCCGCATTCATACCCGATCAGAGCGAACGCGCCCGCTCATTGGCCATTGAAGCGGCACACCGATCGAGAGAGTGCCGCCCGCTACGCTTCCCGGTGCAGGCGACTACTGCGCGTTCAAACGACACGACGACCGCCCGTCCGTTCGCCTGCCACCCATATTGAAGGGTTGCTGCGCCACCCGTCCGTCCCTCTGCCGCCTGCCATTGCTATATAAACCGCTGCCCCGGTCATAGCAGCCGCAGTCATTCGCTTCACATCCCTCTTTGCACCACTCCCACCATGGATTCCTCCCCACCAAAGCTCTCTGGGACGGGCTCACGCCAGACCAAGAGAAGGAGATGGCCGCCATTGCTTCATGCTGGCCGGCCGGCAGGCAGTCAGAGGGCGACGACGTCCCAATGGAGGATGCTTCCGACGACGAGCCGGCGCCACCCACCTCCTCCGCGCCACCCTCACGGGTGCATTGCACCATATGACCATCGGCAAGACCTGTGCCAATTACATGGACATGGTGCGGGTGGAGTAGTTCCGAGAGGCGCAGGCCGCCACCTATAAACCACCGCCTCCTCTAGGAGCACCTGTGGGCGGAGGAGCAGCTCGCCGTCTGCAAGGTAGTCGCGTCAGACGCAAACCTGGTGGAGCAGGAGGCGCTGCTCGAGTCCTACCGCTCCGCCCGCGAGATTCGCCTCGCCCGCCGACGGTACTGCCAGCAGGTGGCGGCCGCTTACAAGGAGTGTGACGAGGCTGGCGAGGCGGTGTTCGGCGAGACCGACGACGAGGAGGAGGACATTGTTGAGGCCGTGCCCCGCCACCACGATCACGAAGCCAACACGTCCACGGGCACCGCCGGCAGCGAGGAAGAGTAGTGCACGGTAGGTCGCCGCCGCTCTGGTCCCAGGAAGGCCACCGCTCCTCCCCTTCCGTCGACGCCAAGCTTGGTGGGCTCAAGATCGGCGCCCGATTAGCCGCTTGGCGGCGACGTGGAGGCGAACAACTTCGCTTCGAGGTGGAGGTTACAGAGGCAGAACTGGAGAGCGCTGAGGCAGAGCTGGAGAAGGAGAAGCTTTAGTTCTCGGGGCTCATGGCTGGACACGGGAATGGGCGCCGACGACCATTTAGATTAGGTATTACTTATATCTCCAGAGTCGGACTAGCACCGCTTTGATGTAAATGTAATGAAACCTGCCATGTTTATATGAAATCCGTCATGTTAATATAAAATCCGTCATGTTTATATGAAATCCGGATGTGTTTGAACGAATTTCGCCCGGTTGGTTTGAACTGTTTTCAAAATGTATGCAGTTACGGTTGGATGGCGACCCCCCGTGTCCGTGTCTGCGGACTGCCCCCCTCCCTGTCCGCGGACGGACGCGGGAGAAAATTTGCGGGCCACTGTTGGAGATGCCCTTACCAGTCAAATACACAGTGGTCGCGACATCCGCCACGAGTGGTGGTGGCTGCTCGTTCAGCGGATGAAGATTGACGCTTTGTTTGTGAGATCAACACGGAGGCGGACGCAACAGAGGCATGGGCGATTGCGGATGTCTCCAGCTCCGTGTCGGTCGCGCCACCCGCACGGTTCATGCCCGACCATAACGACCACGAGGCTGGCCCGTCCACCTCGACCCACGCCGTCTACACGTTGGACCCTGGCGAGAAAGAGTAGGCCGTGAGGTGTGACATGTGCGTGTCCCAAGTTTTACTCTTCCCCTCACCGGTAAGCCGCAACGTCACTTCACGGAGCTCACGGGCGTTGAGCTTGTCGGACATGGGGAAGACATGACGTGGAACATGGATGGCGCCACTGCCGGCGAAGATTTAGACTTGGATAAATAAAATGTCATGTCCGCTTTTGTTCAATTAAAATATGTAAAAAAAAGTAATGCATTTTGTCCGATTTAAATAAAAACCGTCCACTTTGCATGAAATTTGTTTGGTTTGTTTATATTCCGTTTGAAATGTGTCCAAACGTCTAATGGATAGAGTTGGATGGTTGGCTCCTGTATCATCGTTCACGGACGCATCCGGATACGCCCATGGATGAATACTATGTCTGTTTTAGGGGTCCTCGATTGGAGATTCCCTAAACCCTATGAAACCAGTGTTTCGTCCCATCTATCCTCAGTTTTTTCCACGCCAAAGCAAACATACTGTCTCATCTGCATCACGGGCATCACCACACGCGGGTGCGGTACCCATGGGCGTGCATGCAGCCATGCACGACAACGGTGAGCACGAGGGCAAAAGAACCAAACGGAACGTCCACAACAGATTCTTTCCCCTCGCTCTTCGCCTCTTCCCCGACGCTGTCGCGACTAATCTACCCGGGCGCCACAGAAACCGACGAGTCGGATTCCGAGCGACTCCTAGGACGTGTTTGGTTGCCCGCATGAGGCCCAGCCTGGCCCGGGCGGGAAGAATTTGGCCCGTTTGGTTTCCTGCATTCACTGTGCGGCTCGCATCGCACGAAGCTTAAAGCACGTCCAGGCCAGGCCCAGGGGCAACGCACGAATCGGCAGTAGCTCGCGAGCCTGGCCAGGGCGAGGCAGGGGAGGGCGACACGCTTCTCCCCTCGTGCGAGCAGGGGAGATGGCGCGAGCTCGCCCGCATCGCCGAAAAATCGGCGGGAGGATTTCGGCTCACCTCCCGCCGCTCCACCCCCTATTTAGACCCTCCCTCACCGCCCCAACTCCCGCCACCATTCTTCCTCCGTTCGCGCTTTCCCGCCGACGGGCATCGGCACCGACGAGCAGGTAAGCGGCGCATCTTCATCGGCCGGCTGTCCACGACGTCAGAGCTCCTTCACCGGCCGGCGTTCATCTTCCACCACCGCCCCCCTCGTCCTCAAGCTGCAGCCATGGCCTCTGTGAGTTCAATCCCCCTTTCTCTCTGTTCCTTCTAGCTAGATCTGAGCTGCAGCTAGGGTTTGATCTAGATGCATGGTTGATTAGTGGTCTGATCTGTGAGCTGATATGGTTGGTTGCTATGCTGCGGTTACAATTTGTGGTAGGGCTAGATGTTCAAGCATGTGGTAGGCTAGATTAGTAGTAGAGTTTGAAGTTGAACCTTGTGCTTGTGTTGAATCATACTCAGATCTGTGATTTGTAGCTATTGGTGGTCCATTTGTATCATGCTGTTTGTTCTAGATGTATGTTCCTACTCATAGATTGTCTGGTATGCTTAGTATGATAGTGATGGAGCATATGCTTGCTATGATAGTGATGAACCATGTACATGTATGCTCCTGCTTTCATGGATTGTCCGGTATGTTGTGTGCTATGCTCACTGTCAATGCGTGCTACGATTGTAGGACATGACCACGCAGACGCAAAATCTTAGTCAGGCCCTTGTCGTGTCCGACAGCCAGTTTGCTCCATCGTTTGTCGAGGACTCGCAGCCTATGTCCGATATGGCACCTGATTCAGAGGTGTTCGAGTCTGATTCCCTCTATGTGCCAGTAGTGCTCGTTGAGCCAACTACTGCTGCTGCTGCTGCCGCTGCACTCAAGCTAGCAGCAGCAAAGGCAAAGAAGGATAGTAGGTCGAACAACATGAAGTGGCAGCCGTTCATGTCCACGTTCGTGCTGAACAAGATGTTTGAGCTCATCTCTAGTGGAGTTAGGACTGACAAGGGCTTCAAGGAGGTGCACTTGAACACCGTTGTGAAGCAGGTGTTCGAGTTCTGTGGGCAAGAGGTGTCTGCCACCCAGGTGTACAACCACCTGAGGAAGTGAAAAAGTCGATGGATCCAAGTGTCCAAGCTGAGAGACCTTAGCGGCGCCTCATGGGATGAGAACACTTGCTCCATAGTTCTGGAGGCAGAGCACTACTGTAACGCCCCGAGACCGATGCTCCAGACGCCTGCCATGTTTTGCGTGACCGCCGTGTGTTTTATTTGTTTGTTGCATTCATCATCGCATCATCCGCATTGCATCGGCACTCGTTGTCGTCATTGTTTTTAAAACTTGCATTCGTTCATAGTTGCCGCGTCCCCCCTTGCTATCGTTGACCGTTTCGAGACCAACCACACTTGCAACGTTGCTCCTCGTTTTCTCTCTTGTCTTCTCAGGGGCCTTTTGTCAGACACTTTGTCTTTGTCGACCCCTCTCAGACCACCCCTCGCGCGCGTCCGAAACCTGTCCCGAACCCGACCCGCTCAGTCATCACCGTTGGATTCGGATCATCCCCAAACATCTATAAAACATCTCCGTTTCTCAATTGGACGCTCTAGCCTACTTATTCTCGACCCCCCGATTACGATCGGACGGACCAAATATCCCCTAACCTAACCCACTCGCTATATATAGTCTAAACCGAGACCAAATCCCTAATTTCTAGGGATCCTCCTAGCCGTCGCCGCCACTCTTTCCCGCATCCACCTCGGGATCTCCTCCCGATCCACCTGCTCCTCTCCTTCCGCGCCCAGCCACTGCTCTTCGTCTATCCGTCCATCCAACCAGCAGCTCCAGCAGCCACATGAGGCAGCGCCTCCCCGCGTCCCCCTCCACGCTCGTGCCTGAGCAGGAGCGCTCGGCCTCACCTCCAGGACCCCGCGCCGCCGGAGCTGCTCCGTCCGCCGCCCTCGTCTGTCCGGCGAGCCACCGGCGAGCTTCATCCGAGATGAGCGCCGTTGCCCCCTTCTTCTTCCTCTTTTCAGTGCTTCCCCGTTCCTCTCCATCTCACTCATCTCTCTCTCGCAGGGAACCGTCTGGGTCGTCGCCCGTTCATCGCCCCGCTGTCGGATTTGGCAAGCTCTGGCCTCCCTCGCCTTTCTCGCGTCACCGGTGTCCCACGTCCAAGTCCCGCACCCCCCACGACCTCGCTGCAGCTCCGCGCCGCCCCAAGTCTACCGTGCCCTGCATCCTGCAGCTGGCCGCCTCCAGCCCTCGTCCGCGGCCGCGCCAAGTCCAGCGAGGCGTCGCCGTACCCGTTGACCTCATCGACCTCCCCTGCTTCTGCATCGAGCAGGAGAGGACGCACGTGCCCAGCCGCCAGATCCTCTGCTCGTTGACCCTCGCGTTGACCGCGCCCTGCCTGCTTCCCCTTCGGCCTCCAAGGCCAGCTCAAGCCGGCCCAAGTCAGATCCAGTGCGCCCGGCCAGCCCCGCCGGCCTGCTCCACCGCGCCCTCCCGCAGGCCGCCTTCCCGTCTGGGCCGAGCCCATGGGTGAGTCGCCCCTCCAGTTCCCCTGTTCCTGTTGGGCCAGCAAGTTTCAGCCCTGGATGTTTTTTTTACCTGTGTGCGAATTTGCTAATTATCCAGAAAACTGCCAGTTTACAGTTTAGTCCCTAGTCTTCATGCATATAATAACTCGTAAACTATGCATCATATGTAAAAACTTCATATATGAAAAATGCTTAGATTTCTGTCTAGTCTCATAATATGCAACTTTCATCCATGTTTAAAATGTTTAAAATGCTGTTTGGTTAAATTTGCTCAAATGCCATGCTAAAATGATTTAATTTATAACTAAATAACCGTAGCTCCAAATTTAATAAACTTTATATGTAAATGGGGTAGAAAAATGCATAGATTAACTTGGTGTACTTTATTTTGCTGTTTAACAACATTAAAATTGTGTTTAGGGCAGAACAGTAGTAAATTCAAAATATGCATGTGGGGATTTTCCGGAATTGTTGTTTGTTGTTCCGGCCTCATTTAAACTTGCCTAGCTAGGTAGTTTTCATATGCTTCACCCCTTGCCATGTTTAATAACATTTAATATTGTTGGGTACATAAACAAGAGCGAACTAAATAACTTGAATGTGGTATTTCGTCAATATGCAACTCGTTGCATATTGAGCTCCACTTAATTTGTAGTATTGTTTGTTGCATTTTGCCATGCCATGCCTATTTAAACCGGACATGCATCATACTTGATTTTGCATCATGCCATGTGTATGTGGTGGTTGTTTACTATGTTGTTTGTTTCTTTCCGGGTTGCTTCTCTCGTTAGCTTCGGTTTCGTTCCGAAGTTGTGAGGATTCGTTCGACTTCGTCCGTTTGTCTTCTTCATGGACTCGTTCTTCTTCCTTGCGGGATCTCAGGCAAGATGACCATACCCTCGAAATCACTTCTATCTTTGCTGCTAGTTGTTCGCTCTATTGCTATGTCGCGCTACCTACCACTTGCTATATCATGCCTCCCATGTTGCCATGTCAAGCCTCTACCATCCTTTCCTAGCAAACCGTTGTTTGGCTATGTTACCGCTTTTGCTCAGCCCCTCTTATAGCATTGCTAGTTGCAGGTGAAGTTGAAGTTGGTTCCATGTTGGAACATGGATATTTTGGGATAGCACAATATCTCTTATTTTTAATTAATGCATCTATATACTTGGTAAAGGGTGGAAGGCTCGGCCTTATGCCTGGTGTTTTGTTCCACTCTTGCCACCCTAGTTTCCGTCATACCGGTGTTATGTTCCTTGATTTTGCGTTCCTAACGCGGTTGGGTGATTTATGGGACCCCCTTGACAGTTCGCTTTGAATAAAACTCCTCCAGCAAGGCCCAACCTTGGTTTTACCATTTGCCTACCTAAGCCTTTTTCCCTTGGGTTCTGCAGACTCAAGGGTCATCTTTATTTTAAACCCCCGGGCCAGTGCTCCTCTGAGTGTTGGTCCAAACTAGAGCACCGTGCGGGACCATCCCTTGACAACTTGGGTTACGTCGGTACCTGTACGCTTAGCTTATCCGGTGTGCCCTGAGAACGAGATATGTGCAGCTCCTATCAGGATTTGTCGGCACAGCGGGTGGTCTTGCCGGTCTTGTTTTACCATTGTCGAAATGTCTTGTAAACCGGGATTCCGAGACTGATCGGGTCTTCCCGGGAGAAGGAATATCCTTCGCTGACCGTGAGAGCTTATAATGGGCTAAGTTGGGACACCCCTGCAGGGTATAAACTTTCGAGAGCCGTGCCCGCGGTTGTTAATGTCCGGTTGTAGAGAACTTGACACTTGACTTAATTAAAATACATCAACCGTGTGTGTAGCCGTGATGGTCTCTTTTCGGCGGAGTCCGGGAAGTGAACACGGTGTTTGGGTTATGTTTGACGTAAGTAGGAGTTCAGGATCACTTCTTGATCATTGCTAGCTTCACGACCGTTCCGTTGCTTCTCTTCTCACTCTTATTTGCGTATGTTAGCCACCATATATGCTTAGTCGCTGCTGCAACCTCACCACCTTACCCTTTCCTACCCATAAGCTTAAATAGTCTTGATCTCGCGGGTGTGAGATTGCTGAGTCCTCGTGACTCAGAGATACTTCCAAAACAATTGCAGGTGCCGACGATGCCAGTGCAGGTGATGCAACCGAGCTCAAGTGGGAGTTCGACGAGGACCTTGGTCGTTACTATGTTTCGTTTCCTGATGATCAGTAGTGGAGCCCAGTTGGGACGATCGGGGATATAGCATTTGGGGTTGTCTTCTTTTCTTTTGGTTCCGTAGTCGGACCTATGTGTGTACTCTGATTGATGTATGATTTATTTATGTATTGTGTGAAGTGGCGATTGTAAGCCAACTCTTTATCCCATTCTTGTTCATTACATGGGATTGTGTGAAGATGACCCTTCTTGCGACAAAACCACAATGCGGTTATGCCTCTAAATCGTGCCTCGACATGTGGAAGATATAGCCGCATCGTGGGCGTTACAACTACGCCGGCCATGTCGCGGTTAGCTCACAACCCTCTTCCTTTTCATACTGTCCACCATTGCCTACTCCTAATCGCAACTAACAACACTTGTGTTTCATTCTTAGGACCACCCAAGGGACGCTGAGTTCCTCAACACACCCATCCAGAACTACAACCAGATGCAGCACATCTTCTCCTTCGGGCTGGCAAATGGGAAGCATGCCATGGGCTCGGGGGAGCCTCTTGGTTCTCCCATGCCTGACTTCCCTGGGCCCGGACGTCGAGATCCTTGATGGCCCTGACAAGCCCGCTGCGAAGCCCTTCGACAAGCCATTTGACCCCGTTGATAGGAAGAGGAAGAGAGGAGGCCTGATGGAGGAGGAGATCAATGTCTTCTGCAGCATGACTGAGGCGGTGAAGGAGGTGGCAACAGCCATCAGGGAGTGCAAGCCCCTCGACGTCCACCCTGACCTGTATGGCGCTGTCATGACCCTGGGTGGCTTCAGCGACGAGGCTCTCATGGCAGCTCTTAGCCACCTGCTTGACAACAAGGCCCAGGGTGTTGGGTTCGTTGCCATGGCCGACGCTCACAGGGTGTTGTGGCTCAGGAGCTGCCTGGGCAAGCATTACTACTAGAGTAGTGCTGCCTGTGAGCGTGCATGATCCCCGACGGCGATGGTGGTGACGACGACGACGACGACGTACATTTTGTGTATCTAGGGCTCAAAAACTATTTGATGGTCTGTATATTTTGGTGAGATGGTATATACTAACCCCTCACGGTGACAGTGAACTTGCGGTGGTAGGACGACACCCTCTTTTGGATGTGGTGGTAGGTTAACACCAAGGTAGTGCTAGGAAGAACTTGCTATGCCATACTTCTCTTCTGCTCCATTGTTGTTTGTGTGCTACTTTGCTTGCTACTTGTGCTCCATTGATTTGCTGCTTCAACTCTTGCTCTTGTGCATTGATAGGGCAAGTGGTATGCCGTGTTCATTGGTGAGGTTTCAGGGGTTTATAGTTCATGGGAAGAAGCCAATGCACAAGTGACATCGTATAGCAACAACAACTATAGAGGGTTCAAGACTAAGCAGGCAGCAGGACAAGCTTACTCCGTCTGGGTGCGAAAGCACGGAGGCAGCAGTGTCGACAGTGCCAAGGTTGGAGCTGTCAAAGTGGAAGCTGCTAAGGTGGATAGTCAGTTCGGCCTGAAGCTGAAGAACTTCATCATCTTCACCCAGTTCGTCACCATTGCTGTGTTGTGGCGTTGATGTGCTAGGTGTGATCATTGTGGGTAAGCTCACCAACTTGGGTACAAGGTAAGCACAACATGTACGCCGTATGCAACCAAACGCCGTGTTCATGTGCCGCTAGGGCCAATGCAGCCAACCAAACAAAGTGCACTTGCGTATTACCTAATGCAGGAACTAGGGATGCAGGTAACCAATCAAGTTACATATGGCGTATTAGGGCCTGTTTTTCCTCAACCAGACTGGGTTAAGAAGAGCATGCAATGCGACTGCCGTTCCAAACTGGAACTGGAACCAAACACGCCCCTAGAAGCCCAGAGACCGCGGTCGACCGGCGCTGACCGACCGCTCCGCGACGCACCTCCGCCCCACTGGGTCGCCGCGCCGGAGCGACGGGCGCGAGGTGACAAACTATCTTGGTCGAAGCCTGCCCCTCGGATTTCGAATCTTGGCTTCTCGTACACTGGCTCATTGCCGCTCCTAGCCCGCTGGTACGTATGGGACATTCTTTACGTTCGATACGACAAGCGAGGGCTGACTCTTCCCTTTGACGTTCAGAAGATCTCGTAGTACTATGGAGCAAGTGAGATTCGCCGGTTCCTCTCTCGCGTACGCCGCGCAGATTTCGTTCTTATGCGAGCGGATTTGACATTGATTTGATGTGATTCCCCTCGCACGGTCTACTCGTCCAAGATACTGTGAGTGTACGTGATGTGACTGATAACTGACACCGAGCAAAAATAAAATGAAAGATGAAGACAGGTTGCAGTGCAGTGCAGCTGCGCGGGCAACAGTATCATCGCCGGTCGTTATTAGGCGCTTAATTTGCTGCGTCGTACGGGCTATACAGACTGGACCGGTGCTCTAACCCTGGGTGGTTGGAAGGAGGACCAAATTGGTTGAGGAAAAATACAAGCTCGACAGGACGATGAATTTGCGCCAAGCCATGAGTGCAATTTGAGAAGCTTCTGAGGTCTAGCCAGGTGGACTAATGCTGATTGCGTACGTGTCAGCCACGGAGTGGCTCTATGAGCATTCCACTTCAATTTAAAAGAGACAGAGGAAAATGATAATGACGTCTAATATGCTGTTAAAAATGCATGGAATGAAGTCTGGGAATGCGTCAATATAATTTTTTGCCAATCTCATTCCTAGGATCGGAGGTTCTATATAGTATAAAGTTGCACTAAATCAACGACACTTGTTCTAGGACAGAGAGAGTACATCTTTTACATAGTTATATGAACACAAATTTTTTTGTCGATCCAAAGAGGACCACATAAATTTCAAATAATTGGTATGTAGTGTGGTAGACTTGCTAGCATCATTAAACTAAATCTTTCGTGATTTCTTTTTTTTTTTCGAGAAAACTTCTGATCTATTCATATTCGATCATGGTAGTACAACGAACACCAGAAATTAAAAAGGGATTTTTATCATTTATGCCACTAGTTGTGTCTCACTACTCAGTTTTGCCATTATAAGTTACAACTACTCAAAAATGCCATCGATCCGTGAAATGCTTGCTCAAAAATGTCATCGTTCCGTTAGATGTTTGCTCAAAAATGCCACTAGACATTGTTATTTTCACGTAAAACCTGTTGACCATGTTATATGACAAAAATAAGCCCAGACCCACATGTCGGTTCTCTCTGTCTCACAATGATAAGTGTGGCCCCACTTGTCAGGAGTAACCAAGCGAATAATTTTACAGGAAAATAAGAATGTTGTTGGGATCAAGTAGGCCCCACACTTTATTGTAGTGAGATAGAGGAAGAGCTGGCATGTTGGTCCATAGGCATTTATGTCATTATAACATGGCAAAAGGGATTTGAGATCACAATAATGATGTCCAGTGGCATTTTTGAGTATGTGTCTAACGAAGCGATGACATTTTTGAGCGGTTGAAATTCCTAGTGGCAAAACCGAGTAGTGGGACACAATGCATAAATGATAAAACCCCCCCAAAAATTACATCCAGATTTATAGACCACCTAGCGATGACTACAAGCACAGAAGCGAGCCGAAGGCGCGCCGCCGTCATCGCCCCTCCCTTGCCGGAGCCGGGCAAAACTTGTTGTAGTAGACAGTCGGGAAGTTGTCGTGCTAAGGCCCCATAGGACCAGCGCACCAGAACAACAACCGCCGCTGAGGAAGAGTAACATAGATCGAAGTATCCAACCTGAAAACACATGAACGTAGACGAATAACCAAATCCGAACAAATCCACACAAGATAGATCCGCCGGAGACACACCTCCACACGCACACCAACGATGCTAGACGCGACGGGGGCTAGGCGAGGAGGACATTATTCCATCTTCAAGGAGCCGCCGCCATCTCGCCTTCCTGAGCAGGAAACAAACCCTAACAAAACTCAAAGAACCATCTAAAAATGGAGCCTTCCCGCTGGCAAGGGCCGGGATCCATCGCGCCCCCATGGCCCTAAGGCCACCGGAGACAAGGCGGACCGACGGCAACGCCGGCGGGAGGCAGAGAAACCCTAATGTTTCTTGGGGAGAAGGACATGAGGAGAAATCTTTTGTGATTTCAGTTTTCTCGAATATATTTTAGCCATTTCAGGTTTCTCAAAAAGTAGAACCTTTGTGATGTTACGGCTTGTTGAATTTTAAAAAATATTATTAAAGTGCATGCAAACTAAATCTTTATGCCTGCACATTTTTTTGTAAAACAATAAAAGAAAACATGTTTTTTTTGCGGGGAAAAGAAAACATGTTTGGGCAAATACAGGTTGTTTTCCCATGATTTCCAAGCTCGTGTTGGAAACCTTCATTCCTACGGTTTGAGCCATCACACATGATTCTTACTAGCTCATTCATGTGATCCAACTAGTAAAAATCTTAAATCAAATGGCATGGACCTCCCTTCTGCTACAAGTGATCAGCCACAATTAGTGCAGTGGTAATGCTAGTATAGTACAGTACTACCGGAGATCCCACTAGCGAAATCCGATGATTTATAAGATGGTGGGGCACCTCTACGAGTAACGAGTTGTCGTAATCCTGATGAGTTCTCTCGGTCTTCTTTTTCGAGACGAGTTCGCTCGCTCGCCCGCCTTTTGATAGAGTTCTCGACGCCGCTTTCGTGGGGCCGGCGTGTGGGGGTGGGGCAGCAGGTAGCGACACGGATGGCATTTTTCGTGCGCCGCAAAAGGACACCGCCAGCGCCGCGGCTGCCGAGTCAAAACCGCACGCCGCAGGCGCTTTTCACCCTAACATTTGTTTTGTGCTGCCAGATGCCTTCCACCTACTACTTCAGGCCCTTCTCTTATCTTTTGTTTTACTCGCCGTGTTTTCAAACCCAAATTTTGAAACCCACCGAGCCGAGCTTCGAGATCGTTGTACCTGCTGGTATATCATCTGCATTTTTTTTCTTTTGCATTTCAAGACGTTCCTCAAACCAACCGAGCGAACGGCCTGCTAACACGACGTGTTTAGGAATATTTCTTATTCCTTTCCGGTATACTAGACCTCTCCCAAAAATAACATAAAAATCAAAGAGTTAAATACACCACGGATGCCTTAACTTATCATGTCCGGTCAGTTTAGTGCCTAAAGTTGTAAAATACACGAAAGTGGTGCTCTAACTTGTCCGGCTGTGCAAATACGGTGCCTCCTACTGTATCCGGGCATACGACCTGCCCGCATGGCGAACCAGTATGGTGGCAGCCCGCATGTCAGTGACCGGAAGCAATTGTTTACAGCCAACCCCCTCACATTTTATTTATTTACACATAATTGTATCGCATACGGATGCATATTGATAGGTCCAACTTGTCAGGTATGGGTCCCACATATCAGCTACACCAAGCACGGCGGTATGTCCAAATCACAGATATAACACAATTTATAATAATTATACCATGTGAAACAATAAATAGAAATAAGAAAGAATAGGAGGATCCGAAGCGTCGAACCCAGGAGCTTAGGTGTGCCACCCTTGCAATCTAGCCGATAAACTAAGAAAGATTTTATGTCTAATTAGAGCATTTAGTTAGAATTTTCTTACACATTTATTTGTCTCACCCTCTAAAGATCTAAACATTATTTCTCCATTTTAGGCATCATGTGGTGTCCTGCCTCGTGGTTATATTGTTCGCCGAGGGACCTCTCGGTGCTACCAACACGTGTTTGTGCTAACCAACAGATAAGACACCATTTGATGCCTAAATGAGATAATTTAGTTCTTAAACGTTTTAATAACGAGGGAGATTTAGGGAATATGCTAGTGCATTTGAAAAAAAAAATGATTTTGAAACATGTTTCACGTGTATTATAAAATTGTAAACTTATTTTTGAAAGGTGTTTGTCATGCATTCCGAAAATTGACAACATGTATTTAAAAAAATGTTCAACGTGTATTCGAAAGGTCATTGTGTAAAATTATTCTTGCATTTCTACAAACATCTTTAATATGTTTTAATGTATTTCTAGAATTACTATTATTACACAATAAATTTCAATACACGTTGAACAATTACAATGTCATTCTTTTGGTAACTGTGTATTTCAAAAATAGAGTAATACAATGAAGATACACAATAAATGTCCGTGCTTGTGGTCCTGCATGAAGATACATAAATTTACACAACAATTTTCAATATACGTTGAACCGTCTAAATCCACATACATTTTAGAAAATGTTCATGTCAACCTCTTCAAAGTACACAATAATAAAAATAGAATAAAGATTTAAAATACACAATAATGCCCTACTGATAATTATTGCATTTTTATTTGATAAAATTTACATATCATAAAAACTAAAACCGGAACTTGAAAAAAAATAAAAACATGTAGAAAATGTGTTGAACAATTGCAGACCGATAAGCCGAATTGGTATATATATACATTTCTAGCTAATACTACAATGTATAACATAGTTTGGCCGGGTGGCCAGCACGTAGGAGAGTTCAAATTTCCATCCCAGCAAAAATAAAAAATCACTCATCCACTTCAAGCCACTAACATGTGGGCCACCACCACGCTAACACTTGACACGGGCAAGGCGTACACCCGAATACGTTAGGAGGCACCGTATTTGCAGGGACGGACAGGTTAGAGCACCACTTTCGTGTATTTTATAACTTTAGGCACCAAACTGGCCGCACATGACAAGTTAAGCCACCCGTTGTGTATTTCACTCAAAATCAAAACATCTTTTACCACATTAGTTTGGCTCCAATTAATTATTCTGGGGCATTTACAACAAATAGTGTTGGAGTTGGTGCAAATGTTGTTGAGGTACATTGTGCTTTTACCCCCAAAAAAGATTTTTTTTTTATAAATTGCAGTATGCCTTTACTAGAATTATTTTATTACTTCACCTTAATGTTGAAGTTAGAAATATTGATCAGTGGAATATTTTTTATAAAGAGACGACCACCTCGATTCAGTGGCTTCCACGATAAGGAGCCCCTTCACGTCTTCATCAACGATTGTAAGGCTTCATGCCGGCGGCTGCATGCCGATCAGGTAGATAGGGTGTGTGTGTGTGCCGTTGGGGGGGGGGGGAGCGATCAGCGGCTGCATGCCGATCATGTAGATAGGGTGTGTGTGTGTGCCGTTGGGGGGGGGGGGGGTGCGCGATCACACAGTTCATTAATTCACTATTTTTTTCACGTGATATGTTGAACTACTTACTGATCATCGGTAAGTATAATAATGGCCCCTTCGCCACTTTGTCCGTCTTGGCCTCACTCACTTTGCTGATCATCTCGCCCATCGAATGGGAAGTTTTAGTTGGTATCTTAATCCGAGCTGAATTCCTCTATGCGAAGTTTAAGTAGACTACTAACAATGATTCATTCCTTTTCCCTTGAGCTAGGGTTTGCCTCCGAGTCGCCCGAATGGGCCCACTTAGGGCTTCTTAGTACTTAGGTTCCTTGACGTGCAGGTGATCGAAAGATAGAAGGAAACTATTGGACGGATTTAAAATGGCAAACGTGTGGAAACATACAAGCTCCAGAATATGTTGTTTTGCTATAGCAACTATCCTAACAATTGACGGTCAAATTAGTGTACAATGATTTGTTTATTTATCTTTGGATCAACATCTAAAGCATCCAAGTCGACCCTACCTTTTTTATCTATCACTGACACATTCATCTCTTTCCTCTCTTGTCGCCCTCATATCCCGCCCTAGTTCCAACGACTAAGTATTCTTCTTGTCCAAAAATATTTAACTCACTCCATCTACCTCCCTCGCCTGGCTTGGTTCTAGTGGAACCATCTACCCTAACTGTTACCATTCCACTTTGCCTCCATTGTGCCTCTACATCCTCGTCGCCTACGC
The DNA here is from genome assembly GCF_018294505.1 of Triticum aestivum. Lineage (NCBI taxonomy): Eukaryota > Viridiplantae > Streptophyta > Magnoliopsida > Poales > Poaceae > Triticum > Triticum aestivum. Next base: position 380,177,261 of record NC_057796.1, read on the forward strand.
ATCCAGTTCACATCCCAGCGACCATCATCACCATTGTCTCATCGCAAAAAAGACGTCACCCCTGTCAATGTCGATGCCTTTGGCTTAGCACGACTACGTCGCCACAATCTCCGCATTACTGTTGGCTCCCGCCATGCACCCTCAGACCATTGTAAGGAGGGAGAGAAAGAAGAACTTTTGGCAAGGAAAAAGAATGAGTGTTTGCAAATCGGGAAACATACTGTTAGCATCACCATTTCTGTAGAGAACCAAATTATGTTTTTATGGTCAAGAGAATAGATGTACCCTAGACAATTGGATCGAATCCACGCAATGCCACGAATTGATGTCGAATAAAACCGGCTAACAGGAAGAAAAGGAGAAATATCTTGGGGCCAGCTTGTAGAATTGGCGTCTCACAATCATCTTCTCATGTGTCTATCACATCCTATCTCTCTCCAGTGGCAAATCATCAACTAAAATAGTAGAGTGTTGCACGAAAAAATCACTACTTCTAGACAAAGTCTTCAAAAAGAGATTGCAGTTCATGCATTAGTGTTAACAAGTCTAATCAAAAGATGAACTTGGGACTGTCATCCCCGAAGTAAAGCTTCAAGTTAACACCTTGAAGAAGGCACGACATATGCATGTCGACATTGCATGGTGTAGCCGAGGAGGTGAGATCATGGGTATTCACTCGGAGAATGTGCACACTCATTGTTGAAACAATCACTACTAGCAACCTCCCAGACCGACTTGCATCTTCTCACTAGTTGGATCACATCATGCTAAGAGAGCCCAAGATTCACCCACAGAATTAGAGAAACACTAGAAGCGGGTTAAGAACCTCATCGTACGTATCAGGCTACTATAGTACCACCTTCAAATCTTGTCGTTGGATGACAGACGGGTGGTGACTATGATCAAACGACTTAGTACAATCCAAGCTAGTTGTAATATGTGTACTTGATAGAAAAACATATGCCGACATATAAGGGCAACTCTAACAGAGTTAGAGTTGCTATATCTCCTCGATTGGAATAATAACCGCCATTATGACGATTTTGGCCAAAAAATCCACTCTAGCAGAGTTGCCATCCGACCCCGAATTGCCATAATTTATGCAGGGTGCTCCGCATCGAGCCTGCGAGCCTCCAAATATGTGGATGTTGATTTGTAGCGCACCCGCCAACAATTCTCGTGGGAAGGAAGTTTCACCTCCCTCGTCAGCCTCCCACACGACCATCTCCTCTTCGTCCCCTTCCCTCTACCTCCTGCTGGAATCGCTGCCCGACCGCCTAGAATCAACACTCTGTCGCGGGAATTGACACCTTCCTCCCATCAGAATCGCTGCTTCGATTGCTCTCTCCCCGATTTTCATGTGCTCACTGGGTATCTCAGCTGCCTCGGGGAAGAAGACGTTAACATAAATATCTCCCAAGAATGTAAATGTCTCCAAGAGAGTATAAAATGTCTCCCGAGAATGTAAATCTCCGCGTGTGATGTGCTTGTGTGATGTGTGATGTGCTCATGCTATGTAGTCCATAGGCTCGTCCATGGTGGGTTCAGGTGGAGGACAAGAAAATTAGGGGATGAAGACAAGATCCAATGACGGGCGAGCCCCACTAACATGAAATTTATGAAGGTTATGATATAGTGAATCTGTGCGTTTGCGCACAGCCGCCGCAGCCTCCATATGAAGCATATTTCATACTCCCTCCGTTCCAAAATATAGTGCTTCCTCTATTCCCGTGCTTCAACTTTGACCATAAATTTAACGAACGAGACCGACTGCGGCGCGAGCAAAAGTTATACCAGTGAAAATTCGTATTCAAAAGAAGTTTTCAATTATATATTTTTTCTCCCGCCACAGTCGGTCTCGTTGGTTAAATTTATGGTCAAAGTTGGACCGCGGGAAGCGCGGGGGCACTATATTTTGGAATGGAGGGAGTATGTGTTATTATGGTGATTCTGGATATGGCTAGAGTTGCTCTAACATGTACTCTGGTGAGGGAGGGGTGATGACGGCGGCGCCTTCGGCTCGCTCTTCAGTGTTTGTAGTCATCCAGGTATATGGTCATGAATGTAATTTTTATTATTTATGTGCTCTTTATACTGCCATGGCACGATGAATAGATTAGAAGTTTCCTAAAAGAACATGTAAATTGATGAAATACACCCAGCCCGCCACCAATAAACAAAGAAATTGACCGTTTGATCACCACGTTCAACTTCACTAAACAACTATAGCCAGCCAGCCCAGGCGCAACGAGGAATCATCAAACGGCCGGCACCCGCACTCTAGATTTCTAACGTGCAAACCCTGCAACCAATTTTTGTATCCACCTTCCCTCCCTCACTCCCTCCCACCCACATGCCCGACCCGCCCAGACCAGCCCTCGACAGCGCACAACGGCAAAAGAAGGCGATGGCAGAGGGAGATAGATACGTAGAGAGAAAGCAGCCAGCCAAGCCGACGGACCACCGCCGAGCGTAGCTGCCACGGCGTCCATTGTTTTGTTACTCTCACTCACCGTCAGAGACTCACTGACCGCTGCCTGCCGCGCACCGAGAATCCCACCAACACAACTCAAAACCCCAACGGTCACTCCTCCTCCTCCCTCCCTCCGCCCTTTCTTTCACCTCTTTTAAGCCTTTATACTCCCCCCTCCCTCGCCGTCTCATGCAATTACCCCGCAAGAACACGGTCCTGCTCCGCTCCGCTCTGCCCGAGACGCCATCAATCAATCCCGTAGTAGGAGCAGAAGAAGCAGCAGTCCCAGTCACTGCCCCGTAGCAGCCGCATAGTGTGCTTGCTCCTCGGTAGAATTTGACGATGGCGAGAGGGGGAGGAGGCGCGGCCGAGGAGGAAGAGGAGGAGGAGGAGGAGGGGATGGCGGTGAGCGAGACGCTGACGGCGGAGTCGGAGGAGTGCCTCCGCGGGAGCAGCTCCAGCGCCAGCTCCGTCGCCGCCTCCACCGACTCCTACTGCCCGCCCGACGAGTGGCAGCAGGTCGCCATGAAGACCTGCGTCACCGACGACGCCATGGGCAAGGCCAAGCCGCCCGCGCCCGGCAAGGAGAGCCCGCCGGTCGCCGAGCCCGAGAGGCACAGAGCCCCAGGTGCGTGCTTGCTACTACTAGCCGAGTGCTACACGACAGATTCCTTGCTTGCTTTCGTAAGGTGGAGTGAGTCAGGGCGGCCTCGCTGACCGTGCGGCGCGCGAATTTGGCTGGCTGCAGAGGTCGAGCTGATGAAGGAGAGGTTCTCCAAGCTGCTGCTGGGCGAGGACATGTCCGGGAGCGGCAAGGGCGTCTGCACCGCGCTCGCCATCTCCAACGCCATCACCAACCTCTGCGGTGAGCAGATTCTGTTCTCTTCTGGGCCTGCCCGGTTCGCTGTGCAGTGTCACTAGCGGAGAGATGGGGACAAAGAATGAATTCTGACGCGTTTGGTCGGGCTGCAGCGACCATATTCGGGCAGCTGTGGAGGCTGGAGCCGCTGCTGCCGGAGAAGAAGGCGATGTGGCGGCGGGAGATGGACTGGCTGCTCTGCGTCAGCGACCACATCGTCGAGCTGGTGCCCACATGGCAGACCTTCCCTGACGGAACAAGGCTTGAGGTAACTGAAAACTAACTGAACTGCAAAAATCCTACTCATGTCAAACTAACCAACAATTTGCGGTGGATGTTTTATTACAGTAGGATGATTCAATCAGTAAAATCTATCGATCTTAATGAGCAAACAGCAGTAGAAATAATGACAGCTAGAAATCAGTAGTGCTTCCAAGGTGGTGCTGTTCATGAGCAAGTAGTAGTACAGAGTTAATTTTGTGCTCTACGGATGCCCTAATGGAGCGCAAATCCAGTAATAATTCGAATTTAACTTGGGCACGGACCACTCCAAATAGCCTTTAAGTATACGTGCTTAGCCGTTTATTGTAAGAACAGTTGGGCGGTGTTGCGTTTTTGAGGTCCAAAGAGTAAAGGCTACATGAATGTGCTGTCCGTTTGGTCCTTCACTTTTGCAGCGTTTCATCAAATTTCAAATATACTCCTGCAAGTACCAGCCGCATGCGCGTTGCATCCAGTTACTACTTTTACCTACCAAGATGTGCACTAAAGATCAAACTTATGTGCCGAATGTTGCTAATTAATTTCATCATGAACTCAAGAAATGATTGCCCTGAACTTCACACTGCGCTATGCGCCCTTCTCACCTACTATTACCTCCGTCCCAAAACTCTTGTCGATATATCTAACACTAAAACGAGACTAGGTACATCCGTATGTAGACAAATCTAAGACAAGAATTTTGGTATGGAGGGAGTACTATGGAGGGAGTACTAAACACTGAAGTTACCAAAGATACAACACAGTGTAGAAGACCTGATTCAGCTAGCTGGAAGGATTCGCCATAAATTGCAATTTGTGCTTGAAAAACAGCCCATGTTAGTGCTAACTGGTTGGCTCTTATGGTGGATTTTCTATTTCAGATCATGACGAGCAGGCCACGGTCGGATCTGTACATCAATCTGCCGGCACTTCGGAAGCTAGACCACATGCTTCTTGTGAGTTCAACAACAAAAAAATTGTCGATTCTTCTGACGAACGAAATAGGAAACATTTTCTGACAGACCCTCTGATGGCAATGGCAGGAAACGCTGGAGAGTTTCAGAGACACCGAGTTCTGGTACGTGGACCAGGGGATATGCGCGCCGGACTGCGACGGCTCGGCCTCGTTCAGGAGGCCGGCGCACCGCCGCGACGAGAAGTGGTGGCTGCCGGTGCCCCGCGTGCCCCCCGGCGGCCTCCGTGAGGCCACGAGGAGGCAGCTCGAGCACAAGCGCGACGCCGCCAACCAGATCCTCAAGGCCGCCATGGCCATCAACAGCAACGCCCTCGCCGAAATGGACGTCCCCGACTCGTACCACGACTCGCTGCCGAAGGTGCGCGACACGGCACACAAGCTAGTTTCTCTTAATCCTGGCTTGCATTTTCTGACGAACACTTTGGGTGTCAGAACGGGCGTGCAACGCTGGGGGACATCATATACCGGTACATCACGTCGGAGCAGTTCTCCCCCGACTGCCTCCTCGACTGCCTGGACCTGTCGTCGGAGTACCAGGCCGTGGAGATCGCCAACCGCGTCGAGGCCGCCGTCTACGTGTGGCGCCGGAGGGGCACCGCTGCCAAGTCGGCCGGCACCAAGTCGTCGTGGGGCATGGTCAAGGACATGATCATGGACACGGAGAAGAGGGGCGACCTGCTCGCCGAGCGCGCCGAGGGCCTCCTCATATCGCTGAAGCAGAGGTTCCCCGGGCTGACGCAGACGAGCTTGGACATGAGCAAGATCCAGTACAACAAGGTCTGCCATTGGCATCAGTGCAACATAGATCTCCTTCGTTAAGTTGTTCAGTTGATGAACTGATGGTGTGACATTTTACTTTGATCATCAGGATGTGGGGAAATCGATCCTGGAGAGCTACTCGCGGGTCATGGAGAGCCTGGCCTCCAACATCATCGCGCGGATCGACGACCTGCTGTACGTCGACGAGCTGAGCAAGCAGGCAGACCAGAAGCTCCCATCGGGTGTGGCAGACGACGGCAAGATCGCTTGCAAGAACAAAAAGGCTGCTGCCATGGCCGCCGTGCCCGCCTCGGGCACGACGTACGTCACGCCGAGCTTCTCACCGGCGCAGCTGTCGAGCCCGTCCAAGATCGGGCGGGCGCTGCTGGTCGACAGGCGGGCGCACCACGGCAGGGCCGCCAAGAGGTCCGCGCTGGCGGACCACGGCGGCGGCCCGGAGGTCAAGGGGATGCTGGTCACCAGCCCCGTGTTCGACGCCCCGTTGGGCACGGAGCTGTGAGCCTGCGAGTGATCCGTCGGCCACGGTGGCTGTATCCATGTCCATGTGCATACTTTACCTTGTGTATCATGTGTGCCTGGTTTTCACTGGTAGTGTAGTAAGCGTGATTGTAGTAAGTGCGGTGCTTGGCCGTTTGCCGCCCTCGGTTTGTGATGTTTTGGCACTTGGAAGCAAGGTTGTCAGAATCGTGATTATGTTATACGATTCTGTGACTTTACAATCCAAACTGGCCTCTTTGATTTTACGATTTTAGTTTATAGAATCTACGTTTCTACGACTTTGATAGTTAAGATTTCTTGATTTACGATTCTACCATCAAAACTTCGACCTGATTCAAAATCGCGATTCTAACAACCTTACTTGGAAATTCCACCGCGTAGACGTTGGGGATGTACCGTGTCGGGAGTGCGTGATGTTCAATCAGATAAGCAAGGAGCACCGTTTTTCTGCAAATAGCGGGGCATCCAAATGGAAGATGTTTTCTTACTACAACGAAATGACCTCGCGGGTCTCCAGTTTCACCCATGAAATTGGAGCTCAGTACAAACGATCGACACAATCGCGTCCAGCATAACTTTGCTACTCATGCTGATTATTTGGGTCGCCGGCTAAACGTCGGTGTATCGGACCGGGCTTCGCGGTGCAAAGTTTGGTTCTACAACGTACAAGTTTCCATAAAATTCTGAAAATAATAATATGCATCATAAGAGCATCTCCAAATAGCATGTGAATATATAAAGAATGGTCTAAAAAGATTCTCTCATATACACGTCCAGTTTTGCATCAGAACATCTATATACAGGGACCATGACAGGTGGGCCGTCGCTGGGGAGAGGAAGAAATCATAACTGCAGTTGAGTTTAGACGACGCCTTCACATTGTCCAGGCGTGGACATTGTCGAGGTCGATTTAAAGGATGTGTATATTTGGATGACCATATAGACAAGTTGTTGGACGCCTGTTTTGGGCTCACGTCGTGGAAAACGAGTATAGACATCCATATAGAGAAGCTATTGGAGATGCTCTAACAAAGATACACTATGGACTAGAGTATGCACCATTCCCCACAAACTCCAGTCCAAACATAGTCTAAAGCTCTAGAAAAGGGAGAGGGTTCCTTCCCCAAGGGTCATTTGGGCCACGTGTCGCGCTCTGGACGCTACCTTCGGATTTTGTTTTATTTTTTATTTTTTTCACACGTGTTTTGCCTTTTTAGATGGTTTTTTTTTTCTGATTTTTTTGCTTATTAAATACGTTTAGATACATCCATTTCCATGGCAAGTAATTCGGGACGGAGGGAGTATTTGATATCCCATACATGTGGTGAGCACGTGAGGTAATCAAACCATAGATGTGCAAACTTACTACAAGAGTCCGAGGCATTTCAATGTTTGTTTATGCTTACAATAAATGGTGCTATTTCATTACCAAGTATAGTTGATGAATGAAGCCACTAGAACATGTGAAACACATATGGCCACGAAAGAACTAACAAAGCAACATGCCAATTAATTGATTTCAGCCTCCTCACAACATTAACATGTCATATATTCTAGAATTTATATTTGCTTATACGTAATCCTACACTAGAAGCCTCTACAAAGATAATAACGTTTCTAATATATATAGGAACTTGGAACAAACATATATACAGTACAATTTATGCAAGTGTAAGAAAATAAAGCGTGTCATTTTTATTTTTTTCTCACATTTACAGAGTTTAGGTCTAAAGAGCGATTGCGGCAATGTCTTGAAAAATTGTAATTTTTATGATAACTATTAGAAATGCATCACAAGAATAATACAATTAATATTTTGCATCATTTGTATGTTGCTAATTATGCAAATTACTTTAAAATGATTTTATCATGACATGATAAAAACTTTAAAATATAAAAGTTTAGTATCAATATTATTATTTTAATTCGGCACAAGTCTACGGCAGATTGTACCAGACAGTCCTCGATGGGCTCTAGCATACACTCCATTTTTTACAAAAAAATTAATGATCGTTTATGGATGAAAATTTTAAGGGCTGATCTTAAACATTAGAGTTTTAAACTCTATGCAGTGGAGTAAGAAGCGTTCGGAAGGACATCATATTCAACTATTGGTTGGCGTGAGGGTTATTGGCCAATTATACATAGGAGGGTTGATAACCAATTCTTTTATTTATATATAGAATAGAAAAAAAATATTTTCTATCGCTTCATCTAAAAAATGATTTTTAAATAAATTCTATGCATAACACTTTTTTGGCAATAAGCATATATGAATTAAATTAATATGTATAGTATATAATGAAGATGTAGAAGTTCTACTTATTGATTTTTTTAATTAAAATGGTTATGTGTAATTGTGTATGTTTTTTGGGGTATGTAATTGTGTAGATAATCGTAAATTGAGTTATACAACAAACTATTATCATACAAATGCCATTCATAAAAACAAATAAAAAATTACAATTATACACCTTTTACTCTGTAAGATAAGATTGGATTATTACATTTTTTCAAAACTTTAAAATACTTATTATAAGTCATGAAAAGACCTATACCTTGAAAATTTTGAATAACATTGTTTTTAGTTGGATGGATAATACCGTGCAAAGCAAAAAAAATATTTAACATAGAAAAGTTTATCAACTTAGTACGGAATTCCCACTACTCACCCTCTATCTTTCATCTACAATCGCCACAACACTAGCCTAGAGATAATGTATGCAACTCTTTTTTTTAGAAATGGAGGAGGACCCCCAGCCTCTGCATCTGGATGATGCATGCATCCACTTTATTAATTATTCACACAAGACCTTATGAAGTCATACAACAGTAATACTAAATCCACCGTCTAGGCAACATCTGTCGCTACTCCTATCCAGTTGATGAAGGGATGCTGATAGTCTGGGCCTAATACCAAACAGACCTCGCAGCCAAACCTAACATCTAAGACCTGAGGTCCCAACCAGGACGCCTGCCGGATATGGGACACCCACCAGTCCGGCGAACTCCTCAACCAGGACGCCTGCCGGGTATGAAGCCGCCGCAGCCACCTGCCACCAATCCATCTTCAGTGCTGTACTGCTGCATCTACCTTGCCCGGTCTAACTGCCATCGACGCCACCACGACGCCAGACAGCGTCACCCTCCTGCGCGAGTCCATCACCGCACATTAGACGCCTAATCTCCAGAGCGCCAAGCCATCGAGATCTGTCACCATCAATGTGCATGATGAAGCACCGCTCCACCAAACACGTCGTCCATTGGTCCCTCGAGCCCGCGTACACCTCCAAGAAAGACGCCCCAAGGGGGAAGCGACACAAACGCGCCGCCGTCTTCTGATCTATCGATCTAGGGTTTCCCCCGGAGGTAGCAGATCGTAGTCGGACTTCTCCACTGCGATGCCTTCAAGAAGGGAACGACACCGTAGAGCGCCGCCATCGCCGGCTTTGGCATCTAGCCAAGAGCAGGTTTTCACCCATATCTGTTCGAAGAACTCAATCCACTTCTTGTGCACGGACCGCCGCCTTCTCTGTCGAAGCCTAGACCAAGGGTCCAGCCGTCGCCGCCAGATCCATGTAGCCAGCACCGGGAGATGACGACTATCTCCCTGTACCGGAACTAGCACGAACCGAAGCAGATCAAGTCGGAGACGATGATGCCCCTGGATCTCTGGCAGACCAGCGAGCCGCCGGCCCAACCGCAGACAGATCGCCGGCCACGCCGGGCCGCCGCCATCCACCGCGCCGTCCGGGTCGGAGAGCCGCCGACCGCGCACAGGGGCCGCTGCCGCCCGCACACGCCGGAGCACAGCCGCAAGCCCAGCGCCCGCCACCACCGCCAAGCTCCGGGACCGCCGCCCTGGCATCCGGTCGCCGCGAGAACCGGCCGTCGCCCCCAGCCGCAGCTGCCAGCCTCCAGCAGCGTTGAAGGCGACCCCGGCACGCGAGGTAAGGCACAGGACCGCGCTCTGCTCCTAGGCCCGCACTGCCGACGTACACGCATCAGCCACCGCCGCTCGAGATTCGTCGAGATCCGTCGAGGCGCGCGAGAGAAGACAGCCCCGCCGCCGCCGACAAAGCCCGCGGCGCCCTATGGCGGCGGCAAGGTGAGGGAAGGGGCGGGAGGGAGCCGGCCGCGGCGGCTTGCAGATCCGCCCGAGCCGCTCCTGGGAGAGCGACGCGGGGGCTGCGTTCAGGTTCCTTCCCGAGCTGTTGTATGCAACTCTTTATATGTGTTGTTCTAATAATTTCATACCGAGCTGTTGTATTAAGTGTCCCAACCGGATCAACGATCATTCCGGAAAAAAACTACAACCGGCAACACTGGCGGTTCTGCAAGAAATTCACCCAACGCATATTCAGGGCCTTAAGCATTGTCCCGCAAACGGCCGCACACACCCCTCCCTTCTTTCAATACTAACGGGACGACAAATATGGTTGCAACGGAGAGAGTTATTCCCGGTTTTTGGAATCTGCTGGAAGCTTTCGGCCGTTTTTTTCCATTTAGATTATTTTTGGAACGTTTTTGTTCGGTTTTTCCTTTTTCTATTTATTTTCTGTTTTCTTTTCCCTTTTTCTTTTCTATTTATCTTTTGTTCCTTTTCTTTTTCATTTTGAGCAACTTTTTTTCAACATCTATGAACAATTTTCAGATCCAAGATTTCATTTTTTTCAAAATTGATCAACTTTTTCCAAATCTGTGATCTTTTTCTCAAAATCAATGAAATTTTTCCAAATTCGTGAATTTAGTTCAAATCAATGATTTTGGAGAAATTCATGTTTTTAAATCACCGTGATTTTTTTGAATTCTTGGTCTTTTTTAAAGCGATATTTTCTTTTTGAAATTCGTAAACTTTTTTGAATTCACAATTATTTGTTTGGAAAAATCCTTTATTTATTAATTTTTGAACCTTTTTATCGAAAACATGAACTTTTCCAAATTTAGAATATATTAAAAAATTGATGAGTTTTTTTTCAAATCAATGCACTTTTTAAAGTTCGAACAATTGATGAACTTTCACCAAATTCATAATTTTTTTATTTTCAAAATTGATGAACTTTTTTCAAATCCACACACTTTTTTTTCAAAATCATTTACTTTGTTCAAATTCATGAATTTTTCAAAATCGGTGATCTTTTTTCAACAGCAAACATTTTTTAATTTTCTAATTTGTAAACTTTCATTCAAATCCAATTTTTTTTGAAAACTACAGCTTCGGGCGAGTTGCTTGCTTCCTCTTTTTGGCCGGCCCATGATAAATGGCGTGTGGGCGCTGGCTACGCTCCCTGGCACTTAAGGCGCTCGGGAGGAGCTCTTAGAAATTCGAGAGCAACTAATTGAGGGGTACCCCTTGTGGCAGCTTTGACGCGCTCCCAAAGCCGCCGCCACATGTCGCGTATTGGGCACTCCCTCAGGATTTATTTATTTATTTTTCTGTACGCGTTTTCTGGGTCTAGATGTTTTTTTGTCCTTTTCGGCTTTCGCCTAGTTTTCCGCAATGTTGGAGAAAAACATAATTGATTGTTTTTTACGCAAAAATCACATTTTTTTCTTTGACGAGAGGCATAAATTTTCTTCTCGCGGAGGCACGGATTTGATTCTGTGAGAGACATCAAAAAGGAAAAATACGTGTTTTTTTTCTGCTTCCACAGGAGGCACATGTTTGTTTCTTGTGGAGGAACATGTTTGCTTCTTGTGGAGGAACATGTTTGCTTCTGGAGGCGGCACAACTATGCCTCTTGAAAAAAAGAAAGGAACTTGTTTTTTTGTCTCTTGTGGAGAGTGGCGGAGCTTCATGGGGGCCAGCCTGGGCCATGACCCCCAGCTCAAAAAAACATGTATATATCTTTTTGTATTAGACCTACTTTCATTAGAAATTAGCTGAAAGCAATTATGTTGCTCCTCCTCTAGTCCATGCCCCCATGATTTCCTCCGGCATTTGCTTTTGCGAGAGGCATAGCTATGCCTCTCGGAAGAGGAAAAAAACGCACGAGAAACACAAATTTACTTGCAAGAGAGCACAACTGTACCTCTCGCAAAGGGAAAAAAAGGAAAAAAACGTGTGCTATGGATTTTTCTACCGGGTTTTTCGTGAAAAACAGTTTGTCAAAACCTATTAACATATATTATATAATTAATATATATTATTTCAAGGCAAACGACCAGAACCGATGAACGTATGGTCCAACTGGTCATAACCTAAACTGACATTCTCATCGGTTTGGTCACCAGTTTGGTTTTTAAACTATAACGGGCAGGGAAATGCCCCGTTACAAATACACAACTACTCTCTCTGTAAAGAAATGAGATAATTGCATCTATAGTCCTCGTACTCGCTGGCGACGTCCACTTCAGTCCCGGAACTTGCGTATTGCTCCAATACAGTCCCGGTACACGAAAATACATCGTCAATACGGTCCATGAGGTTGAATCGCCAGTCCTGGCTCTACACGTGCACTACGTACATCGTACTCCGCTGTATGCCACGTCATCCCGGGACCTGCACGTCAGGTTGGACCCACCCGTCAACTCGAGGCCCACCCGTTATTTCGCAAATTGCCCCCTATCTTTCTGTCTTCTCGTCTCGATCCCTCCTGTTCTCCCCCACCACGAAACAGAGCGAAACCTAGCAGCGATGGGGTGTAGCGGCGGATGATCGGCGTATCGGGCGCCCTCTGTTCGTAGTGCGTGCAGCGGCTGAAGCTAGTTGGATGGCTGCTGAAAGGAGTCGGCGCTGTTCGGTGGCGATGCAGGGCCCTCGACGGCGGCCCAACGGCGAGGCAGCTCCGGCGTACGGTATGTCAGTATCCAGTGTCACTAGGTCGATTTGATGCACATTTGGGGTGAAAAAATGTTTCTTTGCTGTGATTATGCCGTTTTGCCCATGCTATTTCTATGAATATGTCGACTGGATGCAAAATTGCCGAAATTATTCTAGGGTTTCAGTATGTTGAGGGCACTAATTTGAAATTATTGATGTTCTCAATGTTTTTCAGAGAAAGAAAGTGGATTTTTCGCTGTTGAGGTGATCCATGGAGGTTTTTCTTTGGGAGTGGGCAGAATAGGTGCTACCTGAATGGCCATAAGGTTTGCTTTGATTACTGTCATAAGCACAGTGTCGTGGGTGTGAGTCTGACAGTAAGAGTAGGGGGCACATAGGAGGAGGCAAGGCCCTAGCTACAGCGAGGTTGTGCACGCAAGGTTTACGAGTTCAGGCCCTTCTCGGGGGAAGTAATAGCCCTACGTCTCGGTGCCCGGAGGCTTGTCGACTGGATTATGCGTGAGAGTTACAGGGGGTGCGAACCCTTGTGCCTGAGGAGGGGGTAGCTTATATAGAGTGTGCCAGGCCCCTCCAGCCCTCAGTTACACAGGGTTCAATGTACGTTAAGGCAGGGGCGTTACGGGTAAGGCCTACTATAAATGACTATTAATGATCTTTAAGACTACAGAGTGAACGCCTGACCGTTGCCATACCGAGGTGACTGTAGGTCTTCTGTGTTCCGAGTCATTCTTCTGTATGGTCGAGTGACTTATGTTGGTCGAGTGGAATTGGGATATCCGAGTGGAATATCTGGTCGAGTGGACTGCACTCCAAGGCATTTCAGTCGGTATCTTCTGTTGGACTTTGAATGTCTTTGACTCTAGGGCAATGTCCTTGGGTAGGGCGTCTAGGTCAGGCCTATGACCCTACCCTAGGTACATGTCATCGTCATTAGCCCCCGAATGGATTGAGGTCCGAGTGAGGAAGGGTTGAAGTTGGTTCCGACTCGATTCTATGCTTCAGAGGCATTCCATCGAGGTCCGGAGATCGAACTGGAATTTTGACCCTGCATCAGTCGCCTTGATCGATTCTGAGGTCGTCGAGTGAATTATGCTAGTGATCTTCGAGTGAGTTAGAGCGTGAAATCTTCTGCGCGATTGATTTCCCTGCAGTTCCCGGATCTCACGGCATTCGAAAATTTGGAGAAGTGCGCGGGACGGAGCGTGCCGAAGTAAACGGAGCGAGTAGACAGGGGCGCCTCGATCTCCATGCCACCTTTTTCGCCACGTATCAGGTGAGCGACTATTGCGGGATATGATAGGATTGCTCGGGCCCACGGGCAGCCACTCAGAAGTAGGCCCATAAAAGGCGTCGAAGCCGATGCAATGAACAGTGCGCCTCATTCAATCTCTTCTTCCTCTGCTTCTCCACTACGTCCTCCTCTGCTCTCAACGCCTCTGCTCGGCCCGTGCGCATTCCTCCGCCATGGTGAAGGACAAGACAGCGGCCTTGGAGCGTGCAAAGAAAGCGACGGCGGCGGCGAAGGGCAAGAAGACGGCTCGGGGGTCGTCGTCGCGGTCCGGTCTGCCGCCTGGATGGATCCTGGTGGACTGGATCCGCTCCACCATCGAGCAGGAGGATCTAGAAAGGCTCGCCGCCGATGGCTTGATTGTTGTTGGATCTGGGAGGCTACTAGAGGGGGAATCTCAGCCCTAGCCGTGTGAGGGTGAGCGTGTCCTCCTCACCAACCATGTCGATCGAGGTCTTTCCCTTCCCCCGCATCCGTTCTTTCGGGGTTTCTTGAACTTCTTCGGTGCTCAGATTCAACATTTCCCTCCAAACGCAATCATGTATCTTGCTGCGTACATCTCATTGTGTGAAAACTTCCTGGGCTGCCAACCACACTGGGGTCTATTCAAACACATCTTCACTTGCCATTCCCAAACGGTGAAGAAAGCGAATCCGAATGATGAGAAGACGCATGCGATCCAAATGTGCGGGGGTTTAGGGATTCAGACTAGGGGTAGAAGCACTTTTCCTCCTATGACCCTTCTCGAGTCAGTCAGAGGATGGCCGTCGACCTGGTTCTACTACAAAGACATCCCGAGTCCTGGCCAGTCGACTGGCCTCCCTCCCTTCACCAGGAGAGACCTCGTCAACCTTCTTCACTGACCGTAGCCCCAGAAGAGAAGGGTGGTGTATTGCATTTGGTTGACGCGGTCATTAACTTAGTCCGAGAGGGCGTGACTGGTATGGATCTGTTGGAGGTGTTCCTCAGTCGACGTATCCAGCCTCTCCAAGATCGTGATCATCCAATGTGGATGTACTCTAGAACTGAAGGCACCGCTCGGGTCCACCCAGAGGAGGTAGCCAAGGAGACGGTGGCTCAGTGGCTGAGGAGCATCACTGGGAACAAGGATAACCCCAGGGGGTCCAGGAGAGTTCTGCCATTCGATGCCGACCATGAGCCGGAAGAGGTCAGGTTTTAGTTTCCGAGTGTTTCCTTCCTTCGATCCGCAATTGCTCTTAAATCCGATTGATACCTGTAACTTATTTCTTGCAGATATTCACCAAGATGTACTCGATGCCCAATGGGGAGCAGCACCAGGAGGGAGTGGAGAGCGAAGACGGAAGTGCCGACTGGCAATCTGAAGATGAAAGTGAGGAAGACAGTGAGGATTCTAGTAGCAGCGAGGAGGTCGACTCGCCGCCCCGCTCTGAGCGGCATTCCAAGCAGTGGAAGGATCCTGCGGGTGGGCGTGGCAAAGCGGTTCCGCCAAATACGCAAGTCCCAAAGCGCACTAGGACGTCCAGTCCCGAGCTATCAGAGAAGGCTCCAAAGCAGGCCAAAATTGCCGCATCCAAACCTCGGAAAGCCCTGCCTAGGATCAAGGTGGATGTGCCTGTCGCGTCAGCATGAGTGTTTCTTCTTTTCGTTTTTGTTTTGATCGGGAACTTCTTTTCCTGTTTGACCGAGTGAAGTTGGGAACTTTTAGTGCTGCTACCTCTGGGATGTCCATGGACATTGACAAGGAGCAGGATGATGCGGAAACCGCAGATGCGGCCACTTCTCGGGCAGGTACAGCTCCACAACCATGCTCTTACTTCGCCAACTGTACTGATGGTCGACTGAACTCTTACGGTCGAGTATTTTGCAGCGCCAAAAATCTTATTCAACTTCCAGATGATGATGATGATGAAGAAGTGCAACAAAGGAACACACGAAGAAGGGGTAGGACTCTGAGCAAGAAGGTGCCTGCCAGCAAAGTGTCTCACTCGACATCAGCATCAGAACCAGTCGTTCAGCAACTTGGTGATCAAGTTTGGACATCTGTTTCTTTTGCTAATCCTTTGTCGACTGACTAGCCTTCAACGTCGACTGCTCAAGCCCCTGCTCCAACTGTGCAACTTCAAGCTTCAGCTCCTCCGGCTACCCCGTCTGTTCCACCAACTCCTCTTTTTGTTGCTCATCACGTCCCGGAGGACCAAGTAGGCGCTGCCAAGGAAGCCATGATCCAAGCAGGCTTAATGATGGACCGAATGAAGGTGGTGTACGAAACTAGCAAGGCCGCCTATGATGCCAGCTCTGCGCTTCAAACCAACGTCCGAGTAAGTGGGATTGTAAGTTGATTTTCGATCGGCTTTCAGCTTGATCTTTGCTTTGTGAAAACTGTTGCTTTATTATTCGTAAGATGTCCGTGGATGAGCGTTTTGGAACCTTATGTGCATCTATCCTGAGTTTGCACCTTGTATCTGTACAACCACTGGGTGTTTCTCTTTTTCTTTGTAGCTCTTTCACTTGAGTCGACCAGGTCATGTCGAGTGAACTCTTGAACCAGTGGGGGCACGCTGAGTGCACCCATTGGGTGTAGTCCCCGAGACTGCTGTTGAATGTTTGATTCGGCGGGGGTCTTTTGCGAAATGTTTGTTTGTAGTACTTCCACTCGGTCTATACAGGTTGTGCTGAGTGGGAACTGAACCAGTGGGGGCACGCTAAGTGCACCCACTGGGTGTAGTCCCTGAGACCGCGGTCGACTGTGGGAAGTCGTCGGCGGTCTGAGAACTGATGTTGTTGTTTGTTGTTGCTGTTTTTGCTCCTTCCACTCGTGCTAGGCGGACCATGTCGAGTGGGAAGTTGAACCAGTGGGGGCACGCCAAGTGCACCCACTGGGTGTAGTCCCTGACTACTATTGAATGTTTGATTCGGCAGTAGTCTTATAACTCTTTTTGTCATAAAAATCTGACCTTGCATCTTATCACTCGGAAGTGACTCATCCTTGTTTCTGTCAATTGACTTGTCTTGTTGTTTACCGTAGAAATCTTGTGAGCTTGGAACCAAGTTTGCTGATTTGGAGAAGAAGCAGATCCAACTCAATCTTGACCTGGAGTTGGCCAAGGAAAACCTGCAGAAGGCCAAGGATGAAGCAGCTGCCATGGGAGGTAACAATTTGTTGACTGCTCACCTTGTCATTTTTTCCTTTCATCTATTGAACCGAGTGATTCCACTCGAACATATGTGTGTAGTGAAAATCATCAACTCCAAGATCGTTTGAAGAATGTTATTTCTTTAGACAAAATGAAGCAAGCTCTAGAGCAGAAAGACCTCGACCTTGCAGCAGCACAGAAGACAGCGTGAGAGAAAACTGAACTTGCTGACAAGAAGCTGGCTTTAGTCGGCAAGTTGGAAGAAGAGAACGCCAAATTGAAAACTGCCGTTGATGAAGTGAATAAGGAAGTCGTGCAGCTGAAGGAGGAGAAGGTGGCCTTGGCTGACAAAGTTGATGTTCTCACTCGGAAGAGGGACGAACTGGAAAATTATCTGGGAGGTCTTGCCAAGAAGATGTTCCACATGCTTGAAGGTACTTTATTTTATCCGACTGACTGCAGAAAACTTTTCCGTTGTGTTGTTTGTTGATTCAACACCTTTCTGTGCGCACAAAATTCTGTCAGAACTTCAAGGAAGAAACTGGGTGGATCAAGACGAGTCTGGATCCCATCAACTCCCCTGTCAAAGATGAAGCTGCGATGAAACGTGCTGCGACTGGAATCTCGCCTCGCCAGTGTCTTGGATTACATTGCTCGACGGAAGGTTGCGCTGTCCATGATCGACAAGGAGTTATGGCCAGAGGATGTGCTTCTGAACAACCTCGAGTCACCGATGACTCGACTCAACAGCATCCCTGACCGAGTGCAGGCATGGAAGAAGTCAGCTGCCCGCTGTGGTGTTGACGTGGCTTTGTCACTTGTCCGTGTTCATTGCAAGGAAGTCAAAGAAGACAAGCTGGCGGCTCTTAAGGTTGCCAACACCAAGAAGCTTCAATTCCAAGCCTTCATGGAGACCTTCATCGACGCGACTACTCGCATTGCAGACGGCATCGACCTAGACAGTTTTGTCGAGCCAGCAAGTCCTTCTCCTGCCGAATGAAAAACTTGATAACTTTGACCTCATTTGCCTCGAAATGCCGAGTGATTTTGTAATCGTTAAAATCTTTCGGGCTTGACGCCCAAGTACTTCCGCTGGTGGTTTTGAACTTTCATGGATTTTATCTGAACTTGGTTGCTTTATTGGGATGTACTTGCTTTGACTTTGCTACCTTCAGATTTCCGAGTGAGAGGGTTGCTCTCCACTCGGAATAGACGTTGTACTTGTGGCGCAGTTTAGAGTGCAACGAGACGTTGTACTTGTGGCGCAGCTCAGAGTGCAACCATACGTTGTACTCGTGGCGTAGCTCAGAGTGCAGCCATACATTGTACTTGTGGCATGGCTCAGAGTGCGCGGCCAAGCTTCCGAGTGGGAAAATTGCTCTTCACTCGTATTACGTTTTGTAACTTAGGCGAGTATGGAACCACAGCTAAGCCCTCGAGTGAGAGGTTTTCTCTACACTCGAAGTATGTTTGTAACTTAGGCGAGTGCGGTATCGCAGCTAAGCCTCTGAGTGAGAGGGTTGCTCTTCACTCGGAGTATTTTTGTAACTTAGGCAAGTAAGGGGTCGCAGCTAAGCCCCCGAGTGAGAGGGTTGCTCTTCACTCGGAGTATTTTTGTAACTTAGGCGAGTATGGGGTCGCAGATAAGCCTCTGAGTGAGAGGGTTGCTCTTCACTTGGAGTATTTTTGTAACTTAGGCGAGTACGGGGTCGCAGGTAAGCCCCCGAGTGAGAGGTTTTCTCTTCACTCGGAGTATGTTTTGTAACTTAGGCGAGTACGTGGTCGTAGCTAAGCCCCCGAGTGAGAGGGTTGCTCTTCACTCGGAGTATTTTCGTAACTTAGGCGAGTATGGGGTCGCAGCTAAGCACCCAAGTGAGAGGTTTGCTCTTCACTCAGAGTATGTTTTGTAACTTAGGCGAGTACGGGGTCGCAGCTAAGCCCCGAGTGAGAGGGTTGCTCTTCACTCGGAGTATTTTCGAAACTTGGTGAATCGGGTTCGCGGCTAAGCCCCTGAGTGAGAGAGTTGCTCTTCACTCGGAGTATTTTTGTAACTTAGGTGAGTACGGGGTCGCAGCTAAGCCCCCGAGTGAGAGGGTTGCTCTTCACTCCGAGTATATTTGTAACTTAGGCGAGTACAGGGTCGCACCTAAGCCCCCCGAGTGAGAGGGTTGCTCTTCACTCGGAGTATTTTTGTAACTTAGGCGAGTACGGGGTCGCAGCTAAGCCCTCGAGTGAGAGGTTTGCACTTCACTTGGAGCATGTTTTGTAACTTAGGCGAGTACGGGGTCGCAGCTAAGCCCCCGAGTGAGAGGGTTGCTCTTCACTCAGAGTATTTTTGAAACTTAGGCAAATCGGGTTCGCGGCTAAGCCCCCGAGTGAGAGGGTTGCTCTTCACTCGGAGTATTTTTGTAACTTAGGAAAGTACAGGGTCGCAGCTAAGCCCCCAAGTGAGAGGTTTTCTCTTCACTCGGAGTATGTTTTGTAACTTAGGCGAGTACGGGGTCGTAGCTAAGCCCCCGAGTGAGAGGTTTGCTCTTCACTTGGAGTATGTTTTGTAACTTAGGCGAGTACGGGGTCGCATCTAAGCCCCCAAGTGAGAGGGTTGCTCTTCACTCGGAGTATTTTTGAACTTAGGCAAATCGGGTTCGCGGCTAAGACCCCGAGTGAGAGGGTTGCTCTTCACTCGGAGTATTTTTGTAACTTAGGTGAGTACGGGGTCGCAGCTAAGCCACCCATTGGGGGATTTGAGCACACATGCTTATGTGAAAACAATCATTAAGATACTGCAAAAATCATGTCTTTGATAAGCAAACTGAAGGATTCTTATTACAACTCGTTGATCCAAGTGTTTAGGAATAAAAACGGCGGAGCAGATCTGCATTCCATGAGTGTGGCTCATCTTCTTTCTTGGCTATGTTGTAAAGGTGATATGCCCCGTTGTGGAGCACCTTGGTGATGATGAAGGGCCCTTCCCAGACCGGAGCGAGCTTGTGAGGCCATTTCTGGTGCACTCGGAGCACAAGGTCTCCTTCCTGAAATGCTCGGCCTCTGACATTTCGGGCATGGAATCGACGGATGTCCTGTTGATAGATGGTCGACCGGATCAGAGCCATTTCTCGTTCCTCCTCAAGGAGATCAACTGCGTCCTGGCGTGTCTGTTCTGCTTCAGCTTCCGAGAAGAGTTCCACTCGGGGGGCATTGTGCAGCAAATCACTCGGAAGCACAGCTTCAGCACCATAAACCATGAAGAAAGGGGTTCGATCAGTCGACCGATTGGGAGTCGTCCTCAATCCCCATAGGACGGATGGCAACTCAGTCACCCAAGCTCCAGCTGCGTGCTTGAGGTCACGCATCAATCGGGGTTTCAACCCTTGTAGGATCAAGCCATTCGCTCTTTCTGCCTGCCCATTCGACTGTGGGTGCGCAACGGATGCGTAATCGACCCGAGTGCCCTGGGAAGCGTAGAATGCTCTGAACTCATCAGAATCAAAGTTGGAGCCGTTATCTGTGATAATGCTGTGAAGGACTGCATATCGGAATATCAGCTCTCTGATGAAACTAATGGCAGTGCTTGAGTCAAGATTCTTGATAGGCTTGGCCTCGATCCATTTGGTAAACTTGTCGACTGCTACGAGCAAATGAGTGAAACCGCTTCTGCCAGTTTTGAAAGGTCCAACCATGTCCAACCCCCAAACTGCAAATGGCCAGACGGGTGGAATAGTCTTCAAGGCAGACGTAGGCTTGTGAGACATGTTTGAGTAAAACTGGCAGCCCTCGCACTTGTCGACTATATCTTTAGCCATCTCATTCGCACGCGGCCAGTAAAACCCCGCTCGGTATGCTTTGGCCACGATGGTCCGAGAGGACGCGTGGTGACCACAGGTCCCCGAGTGAATATCGTTTAAGATTAGTCGACCTTCTTCTGGAGAGATGCAACGCTGAGCTACTCCAGTAACACTTTCTCTGTAAAGCTGTCCACTTATCACCATGAAGGCTTTGGATCTGTGGACGATCTGGCGGGCCTCATCTTCATCCTCTGGGAGCTCTTGCCTGAGCAAATATGCAATATATGGCACCGTCCAGTCAGGAGTGATCACTAAAACCTCCATGATCAAGTCAACTATAACTGGGACTTCAATCTCAGTCGGATTGGTTGAACTTATCGGTTGTGGGGGCTCCTCCGTAAAGGGATCTTCTCAAACTGACAAGGTGTGGAGATGCTCCAAGAACACATTAATGGGAGTGAGTTTCTGAGTGGAACCTATCTTCTTCAGATCATCAGCCGCTTGATTCTTGAGTCGGGGTATGTGGTGGAGCTCGAACCCTTCAAATTTCTTCTCTAACTTTCTCACTATATTGCAGTAACCAGTCATGGCTGGGCTCCTGATGTCCCACTCCTTCATTACCTGATTGACTACCAAATCTGAGTCGCCGTAGACCACCAGGCGATGGACGCCGAGTGAGATGGCCATACGCAACCCATATAAAAGTGCCTCATACTCAGCTTCATTATTGGAGGAGTCGAAGTGAATTTATAGGACATAACTAAGCTTGTCACCTCTTGGGGATACCAGGACCACTCCAGCACCAGAACCGTTCAACATCTTGGACCCATCAAAGAACATGGTCCAATGTTCCGGGTGAATTTGAGTTGGTTGCTGCTGTTCAATCCACTCAGCAAGGAAATCTACTATTGCTTGAGACTTGATTGCTTTGTTTGCTTCGAACTTGATATCCAAAGGAAGGAGTTCAATTGCCCACTTGGCCACTCGACCGGTTGCATCCCGATTGTTCAGAATTTCTGATAATGGAGCATCGCTGACGACTGAAACCGAGTGGTCTGCGAAGTAATGTGCAACTTTCTTCGTGGTCAAATAAATCCCGTAGACAAGCTTCTGGTAATGCAGATACCTTTGCTTGGATGGAGTCAAGACTTCAGAAATATAGTACACTGGGCGTTGAACTTTGTAGGCTTTGCCCTCTTCTTCTCGCTCGACTGTGAGCACTGTGCTGACAACTTGTCTAGTGGCTGCGATATATAGCAGTAGAGGCTCTTTGCTGATTGGGGCAGCAAGCACCGGCTGGGTGAAAAGCAGGGCTTTGAGCTCTACAAACGTTGCTTCGGCTTCAGGGGTCCACTCAAACTTATCAGACTTCTTCATCAATCGGTAAAGAGGCAATGCCTTTTCGCCAAGACGAGAGATGAATCGTCTCAATGCAGCCAAACAACCAGTAAGCTTCTAAACATCATGCACACGCACAGGGCGTTTCATTCAGAGAATTGCTCCAACCTTTTCTGGGGTTGCGTCGATCCCTCGTTCGGAAACGAGGAAACCGAGTAACTTTCCACCTGGGACTCCGAGAATGTGCACTTTGACGGATTGTGTTGGGGATATTACTACTGGGTATAAACCGGCCAGGAGAGGCCGGGTTATCCCCATAATGAGTTATTTATATTTGAAGCCCATGAAGACAAGGAGTGTGTCGCTTTACGAAGGCCCAGGGCCCAGGGGCGGATTAAGGCCTGTAGACGTAAACCGCCATTGATATGTAAACTTGTGTTGTAAGATAGGAAAGAGTAGAAATCGAGCCGGACACGTTTATGAGCCGGCCTCGGGATTCTGTAAACCGACGGGCGTCAACCTATGTATATAAAGGGACGACCCGGCGGCGGTTTAGGGACAACAAACAACAACTCGAGAAGCCAGGCATAGCGGATTCGCTCCCTGGTCACCGAAACCCTAGCAATTCCACAACAACTGGATTAGGCCTTTACCTTCACCGCAAGGGGCCGAACCAGTATAAACTCTCTGCATCCTTTGTCCGCTTTAACACCTTTAAGCTAACCCGTCGCGATGGCTCCACGACTAAGTCCTTTCACTAGGACATCTGCCGTGACAAAACCATGACAGTTGGCGCCCACCGTGGGGCTATCGCACGATGGTTTCGAGTTCTTAGAGGGCAGCTTCGAAGGGCTTAAGGGATACGCTGTGGGCCGGATGACCAAGAGTCGTCGCGGCAAGCTCTACATCGACAACACAGGCTGGGGCCCCGAGGTTGGCTCAATCGAGTACGGGTACCGGGTCCCCTTCGGCGGTATTCACGTCTTCATTGGTAAGATTGGCGAGCCGGGCCCTAAGCCGGACATCTGCACCGACATCGTCGAAATGGCTCAGTGTGCGAGACCTGCCCGGGCTCAGCCCGTCATGAAGCGTGCCTTCGTGGGAGTCATCCACGGAGCGGAATCCGAGGAAGATCAGCATCTGGTGGTGAAACCGTCGTTTACTCTGATGACGAGTCATCTACTGGAGAGACCGAGTCATTATACCAGTTGCAAGATGGCCGGTTTGGGGGCTGTTCCGATGGCGACAGTATTCCGGACCCCTCCGATCCACTGAGCCGGGTTGCGATCTTCATGGCCGGTACACAGCCTGCGCAACACTCCTCGACTGCAGCGGCAATGGTTTTCGGATCAGCAGCGGTGACGGCAGCCGGGGCAGGAGGCCCGGCGCGACCGCCGGCTCAGGTTTTATCCAATTTATTTGACATTTTGGCAGTGCTGCTGGCGGAAGTTAACCCGGCGAATCAGGATGAGCATAACACGGAAATCGCGAAGGTGAAGGATCGGATAACTCAGGCCAAGGCAGACCTGGCAGTCGAGGATACCAGGATGGCTGCAGAGCGGGCCGAGTTGGAGGCACAGGCTTACCGGCTTATGTTGGATCACAGCGCGTCAAACGATGTCATGAGGAGAAGGTATCGGTCTCACCTGCCTCCGGTTTATGAGGCAAGGAATCTCTTTAATACCCCGGGAGCAGGAACCAGTAATCAGCCAGTGGTAAACCGGGTGAAGGCACCTAGAACGGGGGCGCCGGTTCAGCCACGCCCGACGGATCCGCCTCGTCAGAACAATGTCCTGCCACAGCACGTCCCAACACTGCTGGGTCATTACTCTAACCCGTTGGATAACATCGTTGCCGCCGCTTCACAAGTGGCAGCTCTCCCGATCCAAGGCGAGTCCCCAGTAGCGGTCGAGACACGACGGGCTAGAGAGCTCCTTCAGACAGCCTTGACTCAGCAGCATGCCTATTCATACAGCCGCGAGAGGATTCATTCCACTCCCTGCCCAAGCCGGAGTTACAGCAGGCATATGGATGAACCGGCCATGTCGAGCAGTGCGCGGAATCGTAATCCGCCTCGTGGCCATAACCCGACGGGTGGCGGTGTTGATGCTCAGGATGTGGTGGATCGTGCTAGGGCATGTCGAGAGGCCGAGTTAGCGGCGCAGAACGCGGCCCGTTAGTTTACTCCGGTTCGTCCAACAACTTCGGTGGAACCAGGGGCTACCTCCAGTTCTTTGGGGGTGCCGTGTCTCGTGCCAGCGCTATGCAATGTACGGCTGCCCAAGGATTTCAAGGGCCCACGTAAAGTGCCGAATTACACTACCGATTTATCCCCCGAGTCATGGGTTGAAAGCTATGAGATGGCAATGGAGATGCTGGATGTGGATGATGCGGCATGTGCTAAATATTTCACCATGATGTTGGAGGGAACAGCTCGCACTTGGTTGAAAAACTTAGCAGCTAACTCCATTGGGTCATGGGCCGAGTTAAGGGCCCGGTTTATTCAGAATTTTAAAGACACGTGCAAGCAGCCCATGTCAATTGTGGACTTAGCTGCCTATGTCCAGGAGGAAGGAGAATCAACAACCCATTGGGTGCGCCAGGTTTCAGAGATTTTGCATTCATCGGACCGCATCAATGCTGATACAACAGTTTTAACGTTGGAAGGCAATTGCCGGTTTGCACCCCTGAAGTTAAAGTTGGGGCGGCTCAAACGGCACTGCAATGACATGGGGACGCTTATGGCAGCTCTGGTGAAGTATGCCGACTCTGATAGTACCAAGGACCCTGAATCCGACGATGACAAGACAGGAAAGGGAAAGAAGAGTGGCAACACCAAAGGACAGCAGCATAACCCGGCGGGTCATCTAAATAACAGTAAGCGTAAAGCGGATAACAATTTAGATTTTGTGGCTAACACCAACACGCATGATAATGGTCAGCGTCGTAAGGGTAAATCGCCCCCGCGTGGTGGAGGATCAAGTCCCAATCCGGAGCGACTGTCTTACCTGTTAAACCAGCCTTGCCCGAAGCACGGGTCGCGGGAAAAGCCAGCCACGCACCTCTGGAAGGATTGTTTTATTATGCGGGAGTTCAAAAATTCTGATTTTTTCCGGTATGATCATGGACCGGCCGGCGGTTCAGGCCCCGGATCTCATGGGCCGGGTTATGGTGGAGGCAGCTCCGGTTTAGGATTTCAAGGTAATCAAAGCGGACATGGCAATCAAGGCAGTCAGGGCAACCAAGGTGGTTATAATCATCAGGGGAATCAGCAGCAACAGCAACAGTCGGGTTACCAGAGCAACCCGAAGCAGTTGAACAGTGGGCAGTACCATGTCTTCACCACGAGCCTGTGCAAACACGATCAGAAGCTTCACAAAAGGGCAGTAAACTCCGTTGAACCGGCGGTGCCCCATTACTTGCGCTGGTCTGAACTGCCCATCGTGTGGAGTAGAGAGGATCATCCACCCCGGGTTGATAATCCGGGTCATCTGGCATTGGTGGTGGCGCCTCAGGTTGGCGGATATAAGTTCACCAAGGTACTCATGGATGGAGGGAGTAGTATCAATATCCTTTATTATGAAACCTTCCGTCGCATGGGGTTAACGGATAAAAATCTTAAACCGTCAAACATCGTTTTTCATGGTGTGGTGCCTGGTAAATCAGCGTATCCAGTTGGTAAGATAGCTCTGGAGGTTGCTTTTGGAGATGAGCATGACTCAAGATCAGAAATGTTGACCTTTGAAGTCGTGAAGATCAAGAGCCCATATCATGCGCTGTTTGGTCGGCCGGCTTATGCCAAGTTCATGGCAAGACCCTATTATGTTTATCTGCAGCTCAAAATGCCGGGTCATAAGGGGACCATCACGGTACATGGGAGCCGTAAGATCGCTTTGGAATGTGAAGAAGGTGATGCGGCTTATGCTGAGTCGGTTTGTGCAACAGAGGAGTTGAAGTTCTACAAAGATAATGTTGATCCGGCAAACATGACTTCTTTGAAAAAGCCAACTACAGAGCATGATCCGGCCTTGAAGTTTAAATCGGCTGATGAGACTAAGCTAGTTGATTTCGTTCCTGGCGATTCATCCAAGCAGTTTAGCATCAGCGCTAACTTGGATCCGAAATAGGAAAGCGCACTCATCGAGTTCATCCTGTAGAACCGGGACATCTTTGCGTGGAAACCTTCTGACATGCTAGGTGTACCGGGAGAACTCGCTGAGCACACTCTTAATGTTGATCCCAAGTTTAAACCGGTCAAGCAGTTTCTCCGCCGCTTCAATGAAGAAAGGCGCAAGGCTATTGGTGAGGAGGTAGCCAGACTCTTGGCGGCCGGGTTTATCATTGAAGTATGTCATCCTGAGTGGTTGGCTAATCTGGTGCTAGTACTCAAGAAGAACGACACTTGGCGTATGTGTGTGGACTACACAGATTTGAACAAGGCTTGTCCAGCAGATCCTTTTGCTCTCCCTCGTATTGATCAAATCATTGATGCTACGGCAGGTTGTGAGCGTTTGAGTTTTCTGGATGCATATTCTGGTTACCATCAGATCAAAATGGCAGTTAAGGACCAGGAGAAGACGGCTTTCATAACTCCCTTTGGAGCCTTCTGCTATGTATCTATATCTTTTGGGCTCAAGAGTGCCCAGGCGACTTATAAGCGCTGTGTGCAGAATTGTCTTCATAATCAGATCGGCCGCAATGTTCATGCCTATGTGGATGATATTGTGGTGAAATCCAGAAAGGAGGAGACATTGATAGATGATTTGAAGGAGACTTTTGATAACCTTCGGGTTTATAAGATGATGCTTAATCCGGCCAAGTGTGTCTTTGGTGTACCGGTAGGCAAGCTTTTGGGCTTTCTGGTGTCTAACAAGGGTATTGAAGCTAATCCGGAGAAAATCAAGGCTATTACTTCCTTGGCTAAACCGAAGTGTATCAATGATGTTCAACGACTGGTAGGCCGGATTGCAGCCTTAAGCCGGTTTATCAGTCGCCTTGGGAAGAAGGCTATCCCCTTATATCAGATGCTGAAGAAGACGGATGACTTCTTCTGGAGTGTCGCCGCCAATGAAGCATTTGAGGACCTAAAGCGGTAGCTAGCCGAACCGCCTGTCCTTGCTGCTCCTGTTGATAAAGAACCCTTGTTGTTATATGTGGCAGCTAATGCCCGGGCTGTTAGCGTGGCTATTGTGGTGGAGCGCAAGGAGGCCAGAAAGGAGTATGTGGTTCAACGGCCGGTTTATTATACCAGTGAGGTACTTTTTGAGTCCAAGGAGAGGCACCCACATTGGCAGAAGCTGGTGTATGGAGTTTTCATTGCGAGCTGGAAGCTTAAGCAATATTTCCAGGGTCATCCCATCACTGTGGTCAGTTCTGCTCCTTTGGGGGATATAATCCAGAACAGGGAAGCAACCGGCCGGGTTGCCAAGTGGGCTATTGAGCTTGGGCCTCACGGGTTAAAATATGTGCCCCGGACGGCGATCAAATCTCAGGCACTTGTGGATTTCATCAATGACTGGACAGAGTTACATGCGCCAAAAGAGAAGCCAGATCATACTTATTGGACCATTCATTTCGACGGGTCCAGGCAATTGGAGGGCTCGGGGGCTGGAGTCGTGTTAACTTCCCCACAAGGTGATAAGTTTTGCTATGTTCTCCGTTTAATGTTCCCTTGCACTGACAATGCAGCTGAATATGAGGCTTTACCCCACGGTCTTCGGATGGCTAAGGAGATGAATTTAAGCCGGATTAAGTGCTTCGGTGACTCGGACCTGGTGGCTCAACGAGTGTCTGGTACTTGGGATTCCAAGGACCCGCTCATGGCAGCATATCGTCGAGAGGTGGATATTGTTGCAGGTCATTTCAAGGGTTATCAGGTTGACTATGTGGACCGGAGAAAAAACGAAGCGGCGGACGCTTTAAGTCGTTTGGGTTCCCAACGTAAACCGGTTCCACCCAACGTTTTTCTGGATGTGCTACACAAGGTTGTCAGAATCGCGATTCTATTGTACGATTCTACGACTTAACGATCCAAACTAACCCCTTTGATTCTACGATTTTGGTTCATAGAATCTACGTTTCTACGATCCTGATAGTGAAGATTCTACGATTTGCGATCCTATCATCAGAGCTCCGATCCGATTCATGATCACGATTCTGATAACCTTGGTGCTACATAATCCGTCGGTCAAGCTCCCCACAGAGGAGGATCTGGCTGTTCCTGATCCGGAGGCTCAGTTAGTGGCGGCTCTTCATGTCATCCCAGATTGGACGGTTCCATATTTGGCGTATATGAACCAGGGCGAGTTACCGGAGGATGAAACTTTGGCCACGCAGATAATCCGGCGGTCCAAGTCCATGACTATTGTCAATGGAGTGTTACATCATTGCAGTGTGACAGGGGCGTTTCAGCATTGCGTGTCTCCTGAAGAAGGCCGTGAGATTTTGCGTGAGATCCACAAAGGAGATTGTGGTCACCACGCCGGTTCAAAGTCTCTGGTAGCCAAGGCTTTTCGTCACAGTTTCTATTGGCTGACGGCTCATGTCGATGCTGAGGACTTGGTCAAAAGGTGTGATGGCTGTCAAAAATTCTCACGACCCGCTCATGTACCGGCTCAAGAGTTGAGGATGATTCCAATCACTTGGCCGCTTGCGACTTGGGGGCTGGATATGGTCGGGCCCTTTAAGATATCCAAGGATAAGAAGTCCCACCTTCTGGTGGCAGTTGACAAGTTCACTAAGTGGGTGGAGGCAGAGCCAGTCAGTAAGTGTGATGCAGCTACGGTGGTTCAATTCATCAAGAAGGTGATTTTCCGGTTTGGTTTTCCACACAACATTATAACTGATAATGGCACTAATCTGTCCAAAGGTGCTATGAAAGAGTTCTGTCAACGTGAGCACATCCGCCTTGACGTATCGTCAGTGGCTCACCCCTAATCTAATGGTCAAGCGGAGAGAGCCAATCAAGAGATCTTGAGAGGCATCAAACCCCGGCTCATGGTTCCTTTGCAACGGACGCCGGGTTGTTGGGTGGAGGAGTTACCTTCTGTGCTATGGAGCATCAATACCACGCCCAACAGATCTACGGGTTACACGCCTTTTTTCATGGTTTACAGAGCAGAGGCGGTTCTCCCTAGTGACATCTGTCATGACTCGCCTCGTGTGGCGGCTTATGTCGAAGCTGACAATGAGAAGGCATGACAGGAAGCACTTGACCTGTTAGATGAGGAGCGTGACATTGCAGCAGCCCGTTCAGCGATTTATCAGCAAGATCTGCATCGTTATCACAGCCGCCGGGTTAGAACCCGAACTTTTCAAGAAGGCGATCTGGTGCTCCGACTAATCCAGGATCAGACTGATATGCACAAGTTATCCCCGCCTTGGGAAGGACCTTTCGTGGTCAGCAAGAATCTGCATAACGGGTCATACTACCTTATAGATGTTCGAGAGCACAAAGACACGTAAATTAGAGGAGGAGACCCACCGGCCGTGGAATATCGCTCATCTTCGGCCTTACTATACTTGAGCCATAGGCTCTATGTACATAGTTATGACAATGTATATATTATGATCAATATAATAAACCAGAGCCTCAGCTAAAGCGGGGTATCTGTTGTTTTTCTTATATCATGTGTGGTTACCTGGGGGCTTCTGTTTATAAAGCGGAGTCCGGTTTATCCATTGATGCAGCTTATAAGGCCATATATAAAAGTCACTTGGGGGCTTGGTCGTATTCGAACCATAGCTACACCTCTTGATAGGCGTAAGGCCACTAGAGAAATCACTTGGGGCCTTGGTCAAAGATCGAACCAAAGCTACACCTCTTGATCGGCGTAAGGCCACCAGGGAAATTACTTAGGGGCCAAAGAGAGTGTGGCAAAAGCACAACTCAAACATAGGCACCCACTGAGCACAGCTCAAAATATTGCTTGGGGGCTCTTTGCTTCGCAACGAACAAAGAGTCTACACTTGTAATAGGCTATCAAGCCAGGCTTGGAAGCCAGGTGTACGCACCTAAAACCCCGGGTTATCCTGCCTTCTTTAAGTAAGCCACTCCGTCCAGGTAAACCTGGTATGACCCGCCGAACGTTTGACAAGTCAATCTCATAGACCCTGAACTTGTCAAAGTTAAAACGACGATTGGTTAATGATTGAGGTCCATCTTAAAAGGCTTTGTAAAATGGTTTAACTGAGTGGCCTGGCAGCCCATGAAAAGCCTCGATTTGGGGCCTGGTAGCCCGTGAAAAGCCTCGCATATTCCTTTTATGTTTTTATTTGCCAAGTTCTTTTTCCTTGGATGAGATTTATAATATTTTTTGATAAACTGGCGTTTATTGACCCGGCTTGGCTTTCAACTACAAGTTGTCAGTACATGATCAGTTATAATCCGGCGCTAATTAACCTGGTCTGGTTTCGACTCTAAGTCGCCAGTGTTATATATGGATAAACCGGTGTTTATCACAACCCGGTACGGTTTTATCATAAACCGGCACACTATGGAAGGAGTTATCAGTCCTCAAGATTGGGGTTATCGCCCTTACTACAAAAGTTGGTCAACCAACTTTGTGATTCAATGTCACAGGTATCATTTATTTTCATATTTGGTTCTCTTTTTTACAGCCTTGGTTATAAACCCTGGCTATATATTTGGGCATCATGACCCGTCCGACGGTAAACCGCCAGGACACTCTCAATTTCTTGTATGCAGGAGCAGCTACGGATTACGAACATCATATATCTTAAACACGGCAAGTTAACGGTGTCAGGAAAAATAAATATGCACGATGACATAGCAGACCAAGTGTTTGCACTAGCCTATTACAAGGCGCTTTAATGCCCAAAAGAATAATTGTTTTCCGGCAAGTGTTGCAGCACACAGAAGGCTAAACCGGCCTCTGGATCATGATTTGTCACTAGGCTGACTTGACGGCCGCGGATCATCTTGCGCCGGGTCATCTTCTTCATCTCTACCCAGTGGCTGGAAGTCAATGGTTGCCCAATCGATCCTAGTTAGGGCTTGGAATACAGCTTCATCACTTATAAGTGTGGACGGTTCAACGTCAGGGGCATAGGTGTGCTTACAGATTGGTGGGATAAGATTTTGAGCCTCAGGAGTTGGTGCAGCAACCCGTTTGTTGTTGACGTCGTAACTCGCCTGATAGTAGGAAAGGTCAGCTTCTTCAGCCAATTGGCAAGCCAGTGGGCGCATCTCCCTGGTTATGACTCGGAGGTCATCATCGCCAAACTCTGATCCGTCTTCCCTTAAGCTCGGATAACCTTTACCCACATCCACCGGGTTAGCACGGTCAGAGCACCTGCCCTTGCAGCCGATCTTTTCAATTCTTCAACCCGGGTAGGCAGCATTGACAACCTTTCTAAAGTTTCTTTGATTAAGGTTGGGGGCGGCTTGTTATGAGAAGTAGTGCAGATGACCCGTTGTGCCGCGGTATATAACTGCTCTATAAGAGTATAGGCAGCCTTCAGCTTCTTCTGCATTCAGAGCCCAGATGAGTAATGCGAGTTCCTGCATCATTACGAACATCAGTAAACTGGCAATGTATGGGATGATATGTGGAAAACTTGAAGCAAGGAGACTTACCAAACACGGCAGTGGTCATAGCATTGATCTGCCGCTTTAAACCAGTCAACTCTTCTGTCACCGGTTTAAGGGCTGCTTCTGCATCCTCAGCCCTTTTCTGCAAAGTGGATTTCTCTGTATCCCAATCCGCCCGTTCCTTCTGGAAATTTTCCTTCAGCTTCTCCATGGCTGCTAAGGCACTGGTCAGCTCATCCTTGGCTTTGGAGGTTTCTGCTTGCTGGGACTTGATGTTCTCTTGAAGATTAGCGGTTTGGGCTTCCTTTTTGCTCAGTTCAGCCTATAAGAGAAAGACATATTATGAGTTGACATCACATATTTGAAGTACCAAGGACATAACAAGTTATACACTTGATACTTGGGGGCTAATGCCTATTTGCTCATTATCACAAATTTTTACAAGTCCCAAGTACAATACAAGTATTATTCTTGGCACTTGGGGGCTAATGTATGTTTGCTCAAAGTATCATTATGGGTATTCTTCTAAAGTCCCGGTTCATCTTCAAAAGATAAACCGGCCCTTGGGGGCTACACATACGAAAGTGACAAAGTTATTATTCTAAAAGTCCCGGTTCATCTTCGTAAGTTAAACCGGCCCTTGGGGACTACACCGGCGAAAGTTACAATATTACAAATCTAAAGTACCGGTTTATCTTACAAAGATAAACCGGCCCTTGGAGGCTAAGCATGCAAAGTTGAGGTATAATAAAGTCCCGGTTTAGATTGACATCATAAACCGGCTCTTGGGGGCTACTGGAGTTGATATTTGAAATTGGATATAAGAGAGAAACAGTTATGCAATTACCTCATATCACTCCTTCATCAGATTCACTAAACCGGCTTCAAAGTCGTGGCTTGTGTACAGATGGTTTAAAAAGCCAGAATGAATGTCTTGGGCGTTGAGGTGGGCATAGCTTGACAAATCAGCATTCCCCTTGCATTTGCCCATAGCAGAAAGCTCGTCCTTGGCACTATGCTTTGATAAGGAAACAGGATTGTCAGGAGCGGTGTGGCCCAAGCCAATAATCATTATGTCATCTTCCTTGTCATCAGCAGCTTTTGATGGAGTTGATGGTTTATCAGCAGCCTTAGCTGGGCTGGACAGTTTATCATCAGTTTGGAGCGGGCTTGTCGGTTCATCAGCATGGCCCGTTGTATCAACTTCAACTTGTTCAGCAAAGAAGTCATGATCTTGTGGTGGTGGATCATCAAGCATGGCATCAACATTTGTTCCTTCTGGGTCTGGAGTTTTTCCGGTTCAATAACTACATTATCGTCGGCCGGTTTATTTAGCCGAGCCTTCTTGCTGGGTCTCGGTTTGGCACTGGGAAGAACAAATATGAAGGTCAGTACATTGGGTGAACATAAGGTGTTAAAGGTAAATTTAAAAGTATAACTCACCCAGGAACCGTCTTGAGGGGTGGAAGTTGCGTGGCCGTTGACTCGCCAAAGGATGAGTGAGGTGTGCCCTAATAATTTGAATCAGACGGATTAAGAGGCTGTCGGAAACAACCCGCCTTGGGGCAAGAAGTATCAGGAATGTAAGAGACCTCTGATCGATGTTTCCGGACTGGAGTGTTCGGTAAACCGGTGGAGGAAACTACCTGGCCGATGTGCCGAGTTGTGCAGCGGGCTTCATGTTGCTGCTTCTTCAAAAGAAAGTTTGGGTCCAAGTGAGCTAGGGGGTGAGAAAATTTTATTTTCCGGTTTGCTTGACGGATTTTCTGTGTTGGCAGAGGATCTGAACCGGAGGAAAGGATAATTACCTCTGCGTCCTCAGCTTGGCTGCCTTCAGCGTCGTCCTGATAATAGTCATTGTCAATGAGGTGTATGAAAAAAGAACCAAGGGAGTCAAGTTCTACCTCTGAGTCCGGATTATCCAGGTCACCATCAGCATTTGGTTCAGAAGACTCAGTGGTCCTCTTCTTGGCAGGTTTTTTAGTAACTTTGGTCTTGAGGCGAGGTGTCTTGGCCAGTTTATCCTGTGGTTTCTTCTTCCAGAACGGATCATCGCCCTGTCAAAGACGGACAAATTTTTGAGAGAATATTTAAAAGGATTAAGCTAAAACAAAAAGTTATATGATTCTTACAGCTGGCGGTTTATTGGAAGTACAGAAAGGTCTTAGCCCGGTCTTTCTACAGGCAGTCTCCGGTTCATTCAGTATTTTCTTGATAGACTCAGTAACTTCATCTTCTGTTAGCTGAATGTCAATATGTCGTTGAGGATCTTTCAAACTCCCTGTGTACTCACACATTAAACCGGGGCGCCGGCTTAAAGGCAGAATGCTCCAGGATATCCAGCAGCGCACAAAGTCGACACCTGTTAAACCGTTCGCCATAAAGGCTCTGAGCTTTGAAAGTTGAGGTGCGTAGTTGGACCGTTCCTTTGCAGTCAGCCTCTGAAGAAATGGATGTGTGTTGCTAAGCCGGTGAGGACGATAACCCGGCAGAGGATTTTCATCAGTTGGAGAAGTATCTCGGCAGTAAAACCAAGTCTGATTCCAGTCCTTGTGGTGACTATGAAGCTTGGCGTGAGGGAAGCTGACATCTTTCCTCTTTTGAGTCGTCATTCCACCAAGTTCAGTGTTGGGTCCGTCTGTAAACTCTGTATGACGGTTCAAATGGAAGAAATCCCTAAACAGCTCAACAGTGGGTTCCTCTTGAAGATAAGCCTCGCAAAATACTTGGAAATTGCAAACATTGGACACAGAGTTTGGCCCAATGTCCCGAGGATGGAGTTGGAAACTAGCAAGTACATCTCGGAATTTTTTTGATCCGGGAGGACTAAACCCTCGACCCAGGTGGTCAGTGAACACGACTACTTCTCCATCCTTGGGCTCAGGAGGATTTTCTGGACCAGGGACCCTCCAGTGGATAACTTCTTTCTTTGCTAAAGCACCAGTTGCAACACAGCCCTCTAGTTGCTCTTCCGTAACCCGGGAAGGGACCCAGTTACAAGCATAAAATTGTTTGGCCATTGCAATGAAAAGCTGGAAAAAGATAAATTCCGGTTTAAGATTTATGACGGACAAGCATAAAGCGACGCAAGATTGGAAGCAGAAACGGAGACATGTACACATTGTTAAACCGGTGTCTGACATTGTTAAACCGGAGTCTGACATTGTTAAACCAGATTCTGACATTGGAGGAGTTACAAATCGGCGGTTTAAAAGGGGACTAATGGTACCTACGGGATTGTCATTTTCTAAAAGGTTAAACCGCCTACATCGGTATGGGAGGTGCAGATCTCAAATATCTAAGTAAGGGAAAGAAAAAGTTTTAGAAATTGATGTGGTAATTTCAGATCTGCAGCGTATCAATAAATCAAAGTATATTCATACCTAAGATGCAAATGCTTAAGCAGTTCATCAGATCTAGATGAGATTATACTATACAGAGAAGATGCGCTAGTGATGAGAAAGGGGATTATAACTACGATCGCACAAGAAAATATGAGATTTAAACTTGCCAAGTTATACTATGGAGAAGAACAGAGAAGAACAACACTATACTTTGAGGAACACCGAAACCCTAATGGCGGATCCAGAGCAAGGAAAGGGGAAACTTACTGATGCTGACGGACAATGGAGGAGCGCCGCGTTTCTCTGGTGCGTTCAGGTTGATGCAGCGGCCGGAGTTGAGGTCGAGGGTGGAGCTTGATGACGGCGGCCGAGCGTAAGGGTCAGGTTGGCGCAAGGAAGAAGAAGCAAAGAGGCACGGGGGTGAAAGAACATGCGGTGCCCCCATGTTTGGTTTTGGTAATTGATGACAATCTCTATGGACTAATGGTTGCCTTGAGTTATATTTGAAGGATTTGTCCATAGGCATTTCTTGAAGTTCATGTGTTGGTTTCAAGGAGTTTATGTGGTGACCAAGGTGTTATTAAGGAATTATCCAAAGATTGGTCATGTGAGAGTTGAGCTTATTGCAAGCATGTCTTGGAGAAGAAGATTGTGTGATCATTCATGTATATCTTTAAGACATCATCCAAATGAAGAGAGTTGAAAAGATTCATGGTTGATCAAGACTAAGTCAAGAGTGAATCAACTTGATCAACTCACAAAGCGTAGAAGATGTATCGAGAGGGATCAAGCGATCCCATGGTGTGGTAAGCATTGTCAATTACGCTTTGTGTACTAACCCATGATCTTCGTGAGAGTTCTTTGTGGGGTTAGGTTGCGGTGTGCAAGTTCAAGTGAAGCATCATGAAGAGATCAAATGCTTGAAGCTTGCCGTCCATTGTGGTGACAATGGACTTGTGAAGATGTTGCATTGTGCAAGTTCAAGTGAAGCATCATGAAGAGATCAAATGCTTGAAGCTTGCCGTCCATTGTGGTGACAATGGACTTGTGAAGATGTGCGGAAGAGTGGCTCACCCATAGTGGAGTATGGGGGAGCAATCAACTAGTCTTCATCGAGCCAACACAACCAAGAAAGGTGGTCCAACTTGAGGGAGTCAAGATCGTCATCATCTAGCTCAAGTGGACCATGTGCAAGGCAAAGGTTTGCCCTTGATAGGTTTTCTATTTTACCGGTCTCATGATGGTAGTTGGGAGACCGGGTTATAGGATCGATTGCCGTACTATCAAGGGGGGCTCTCGATGAGTAGCTTGATCGTATCATTCGTAGAGAGCTCAAACCATTGCATCCTTGCATCATCTTTATTGGTTCTTGTTTGGTTCTTCTCTTTGTGAGTTTTGGAGCTTATGGTCATCTTGATGACAAGCTCGAGTTCATCAAAAACGGAGTTCACTCGCACCTTCTATGATGTTTTCGATGTTGGAGGTTATGCCGGTTCTTCTAGGTTGGAGCTTATGCTGTTTTGATGCTCTCGTCTTCCTCTATCCAACAAGCTTGAGTTTGCTCAATTCGGAGCTCATATGCAGAAGTTATGGCAGTTTTGGTTTCCTAGCGGTAGTACCGCGGGCCGGAGCGGTAGTACCGCTTGGGTGCTACAAGCGGTAGTACCGCTCTAGAGCGGTAGTACCGCTCCTGAGCGGTAGTACCGCTCCTGAGCGGTAGTACCGCTGGTAGCCCCCAGCCATAGTACCGCTGCGGTCTCGTGCTAGTACCGCCTCGATTCGAAGGGTCTTTTTTTGTGTCGGGTTTTACGGTACTAGCCACGGCAGTGGGGGCCGTTGTACCGCTCGTATGCAGTAGTACCGCCCTGCCACCGCGGTAGTACCGCTCTGGGCCCAGCGGCTGTACCGCGAGGGGGAGCGGTAGTACCGCTTATAGGGGCATGCGGTAGTACCGCTGGCCAAGCGGTAGTACCGCTCTCTGCGGGGCTGAAGTGGGGGTAACGGTTGGATTGTTCGCCCCACTATATAAGGGGGTCTTCTTCCCCATTCTACTTCATCTCTTGAGCTCATGTTCTTCCCCCATTGTTGACCATCTTCAAGCTTGCTAACTCTCAATCCCTCCATGGATTCTTTCTAGTTTTTGAGGGAAAAGAGAGAGGAGATCTAGATCCACATTTCCACCAATCACTTTCTCCTCTTTGTGAGGGGAACCCCTTGGATCTAGATCTTGGAGTTCTTGGTGTTCTCCTTCTTGTTCTTCCTCTCATCTTCCTCCCTAGCATTAGTTGCTTCGGTGAGATTTGAGAGAGAAGGACTTGGGCACTCCGTGTGCCCTTGCCATTGCATTTGGTGCATCGGTTTGAGTTCTCCACGGTGATACGTGGAAGTTACAAGTTGAGAAGCTTATTACTCTTGGGTGCTTGGTGCCCTTGAGCTTGTTCCTCTTGGGTCCTTGGGCGCCCTAGACGGTTGGTGGTGTTCGGAGCTCAATCATTGTGGTGTAAAGCTCCGGGCAAGCGTCGGGGTCTCCAATTAGGTTGTGGAGATCGCCCCGAGCAATTTGACGGGTACCGGTGACCGCCCCCAAGGGTTGCCAAAGTGTACGGGTTCGGTGACCGCCCCCAAGGGTTGCCATTTGTACGGGTTCGGTGACCGCCCTCAAGGGTCCCTTAGTGGAATCACGGCATCTTGCATTGTGCGAGGGCGTGAGGAGATTACGGTGGCCCTAGTGGCTTCTTGGGGAGCATTGTGCCTCCACACCGCTCCAAACGGAGATTAGCATCCGCAAGGGTGTGAACTTCGGGATACATCGTCGTCTCCGCGTGTCTCGGTTATCTCTTACCCGAACCCTTTACTTATGCACTTTACTTTGTGATAGCCATATTGTTTCTTGTCATATATCTTGCTATCACTTAATTGATTATCTTGCTTAGCATAAGTTGTTGGTGCACATAGGTGAGCCTAGTTGTTGTAGGTTTTGTGCTTGTCAAATTAACCGTTAGGTTTATTCCGCTTTTGTTCAAGCCTAAACCGTAATTATTTTAAAGCGCCTATTCACCCCCCTCTAGGCGACATCCACGATCTTTCAATTGGTATCAGAGCCTCGTCTCTCTTTGTTAGGCTTAACCGCCTAGAGAGTAAAGATGTCGACTAGGGGATTAGGATTCTCTGACACTCTTAGTTTCGATGGCACAAATTTTGATGTTTGGGTAATTCGCATGCGTAATCTCTTTAGGGTCATGGACCCAAATTTAGAGCGAATTGTAGATATGGGTTTTTCTCCTCCAAAGGATCCCCAAAGATTATCTTTAGAGGATGAGAAAAACTCTTATCTCAATGCTCAAGCTTCTAATGTGCTTTTCGATGCTTTGAGCAATGTAGTTATATTTCAACTCATGCCGTTCCGGGATGCTCATGAGTTATGGACAGAGCTTCAAGATAAATATGGTGTGTCCAAGATTTGTGGAGATGATTGTCCTCCTTCCACCTCCGGTCGTATAGTATTCTCAACTTCTTCTACTTCACCTACATGTGGTTTGCCACAAGGTAATGATATGGTGAGTAGTGGTGTTCATTGCAATGATTATAGTGAGCTTATTATTGATGATCCTTCATCACTTTATTATTGCAATGCTTCACCTTTGGACTTTAACACTTCGAGCACTCTAAATGTTTCACATGCTTGTGTTAAAAGTTCTTGCATATCGTGTAGAAATTGCTTGCTCAAATCTCATGATGATATGCTTGCTATGTCTTGTTGCCATGATACAAATGTATCTATTTCCTCGAGTTGTTGTGCTAACAATGTAGAGGAAACCCAACACTCCATGGAACAAGATGTGGTCTTGAACGGTGCTTCAAGGGATCCTACATCATCATCGATTGCTTTTTGCCTTATGGCCAAGGCTTCAAAGGTATCTCCCACTTTGAATCCCAATATATCTTGTGATAATATTGATGATGGCAAGAGTGATGATGATGTCGATTATGATGAAGAGAATGATGATGTTGCCTCCTTAAAATTTAAGGGGGAAATAATTTTTAAATCTCTTCTTAAGAATAAAATTGCTCGTTCCAACTTCATGGAAATCATGTCTATTGCTATTGAGAGCAAGAAATATATTGATGAGTTGGAATCTCGTCTTGAGGAGCATGAGGTCGCCATTGATAAATGGAAGGTCATGAGCGTGATTACGCTAATGAGATTGCGGACCTCTCTCAAGCTCTTGAACTTGAACAAACCACCAAGGAATCTCTTGAGGAGACTTTTGCTCTAGAATTATCTAGAGTGAGGGAATCTCGTGATAGAGCTCTTGAGGTGGCCAATGATTTTGAAACTAAAAATGAGAAGCTTGAAGTTGCGCATGCTAAACTCCTTGAGGACCTTGAGCACCTCAAAAATGGCTCAAGGGTCATTAAGAGTGAGCTCATCAAACTCACCGAGTCTCATGCTCAACTTAAAGCTTCATATTCAAAAGAGCACGTAAAGTTGCCTTCTCCTCTTGCTATTATTGATGATGCTTGTGCTACTAACTCTATTACTTGTGAAGCATCCATTTTGAAGGAGAATGTTGAGCTTCGGGCTCAACTTGAGTTGCTATCTAGCAATTATGAGAAATTGGAAGAAAGCCATGGAAAGCTCTCAAGCTCTCATGATGATCTTCTAGTATCCCATAATGTGCTAAAGATAGCTCATGAGGCCATGATTTCTAAGGTAACATCTAGTGAGCCTCATGTGGATACTAGCACTACTTCTAGTCAAAATGCTATATTGCCATGTGCTAGTCCTTGTAATTCGTCTACTCACAATGTTGGTACCTCTTGTGATGAATTGCTTTCCTTGCCTTGTTGCTCTAACGATGAAGCTTATACTTCCTCTAGTGCTTGTGTTGAGACTAACCATGTAGAGGAAATCAAAGAGCTCAAGGCCCAAGTCACTTCTTTGAAGAAAGACTTGGAAAAGAGTCATGAAGGGAAATTTACACTCAACAACATCTTGAGAGTGCAAAAATCCCCCAATGACAAAGGTGGACTTGGATTCAACTCCAACAAGAAGAAGAAGTCCAAGATGAACAAGAAGAAGGGCCAAGAACACGTCAAGAATTTGGCCAAGATTATTTGCTTCAAGTGCAAAATTGAAGGGCACCATGTTAGATCTTTCCCATTGAAGAAGAAGGCCACTAGTAACAAGCAACAAGGGAAGCGGCCACAAGTTCGATCTCATGCTCAACCACAAGTTGAAGAAAGTCCTTTTCCCAAGAATCCTCAAGCTAATGCTTCTCAAGTTGAGAAATCAAGTGAGAAGAAAGTGAAGAGTAGACGTTGCTACTTATGTCGTGAGAAAGGTCACCTCGCGTCTTCATGCACTAGTGGTAACTTATCCAACCCAATTATTATTGATGATGTCTATTCTCTTGGGAAGGATAAGGTTGGCAATGTGTTTGCCAAATTTGTTGGTACTCAAAGTGGTGTCAAGAAAAGAACCATTTGGGTAGCCAAGCCTATTGTGACTAACCTCTTAGGACCCAACTTGGTTGGGGACCAACTAGCTCATACTTGATCAATAGGTGCAAATGGAGGGCATTGGAGACTTGGCTACATTATGAAGAATTAAGGGGACTTCATCATTCTTATTGTCTCAAGCCAAGTCAATTGAATCATCAAGTTTATATCTTATATCCAATGTGCCTCCTTGCGGTAACTTGTACTTAAATTGCTTACATTGAAAGTTACTTGCCCCCGTTGCATGTTTTGGTTTTGTTCCTTGCATGTGGTTGTATATGATTGTGTCTCCAAATTGCTTATCTTGAGTAATCAATTATAGGTATGTTGGTTTGCACTTCATGTACATGTGTGTCGCTCGTTGAGCCTTTGTGCATCTTGTTTGTATCTTAGTTGGCTCTTGTGAGAGATTAATGGAATATCCCATTATGGGGGAGTGATGTGCTTTGTGCACCTCACAATCCTATAAATGAGTGTACATGAGTAATACCATCTAGTATTGATATTTCAAGATTATCTAGTTGCTATGTGGTATGTCTTCTCATGAGAAATTCAAATTCTAAATAGTCCATTAATTATCTCTTGTTGGATCTGTTTATTTGCTTCTTGTTTATCCTTAATTGGTATCACATTATGGGGGAGTAATATGCTATGTGTATATTACTAGCCTAGAAAATGTGTACATTTGAGATATTGTCACCCAGAGTTGATATTGTAAATTATCTTGTTCCTAGGTGGCATGTTAGCTCTACAAGTTGCAATTTGCTTGTGTTTGGTGTGAATATGATGTTGGATATCATTGTTATCTACCAACGGAAATTATTTCCAAGTACTTCTTGTCTTTTGACAATTGGTACTCACTTATGTGTGGTAGAGATTATTGATCATCTTCACGTTGGCGTTTGCTTTTGTTTTCCTTATCTCTTGCCAAGTTTGTGTCAACTCCCATTGCCTTCCGTGCCACTTGAGGATCTTGTTGTTTTCTTGATCGTGTCTAGTGCTTTCCTTGATATAGTGAATGTGGTGATCCTACCTTGTGCATTTTGTATTCAAATGCAAATTCTCTATAATGCACAAGTCGTGGGGGAGCTATCCTATTTTCTATAAAACACTAAACTTGTGATCCATTTTAAGTGTGTGTTGGTGGACGGCAAGCCGTTTCTTTTTGGTACTTGTGCCATCATGAAACTTTGTAGAGAGCTTGGTTTGTTTGGAACCATCCTCTCTTTTGGGAGTTTGATATCATTTTGTGGGTTCCAATGGATATCTCATTCCTTGATGTATCTTTTAATGATATCTTCCAAGTGATGATTTCTCCATTTGGTATTCTTTTCACTTGGTATTTCCTTGTATTTTGGTATCTGTTCTTGAAAGTCTTGAGCATGCATATTAACTTCATGTAGTTTCCTTGGCATGCTTTCTCTCTTGACCCAATATATAGGGGAAACTCCACCAAGTCTCAAATTGGATGAGATGTGCATGTATTTAATTTCCATTTCTATATGCACATATTTATGTGGAGTTTGTCCTATGTATTGTTGGTGTTTCTAACTCTTTGGTCCCGATGAGTTTGGGTACCATTTTGTTTGTGTTGTTGTTCTAGGAACAATTGGAGATTCATTGGATGCTCGGCTCACTCACAAGGAAGGTGTTGTCACCATGTGATCTTTGGAGTCAAGCTAGGATGATCAATGAACTACTTTGTACCTTCAATTGGTATCTACTACATCCTTCCAATGTCAACTCGGTAACAAGTATCTTCATATACTTCATGCACACATTTCTTGTATCAACCTTGTGTAGGTTGCATCATGGCATGTTATTCATTCTCTCTTGTGATACTTGTTTCCTTTCTCAAAGCATCCCGACAATGATCTCTTGTTGCTAGTTGTGATGTCTTTGATTCTACTCATCGTCTTGTATCCAACAAGCTTGAGTTTGCTCAATTCGGAGCTCATATGAAGAAGTTATGGCAGTTCTGGTTTTCTCCCTGCGGTAGTACCGCGGCCAGAGCGGCAGTACCGCTTATCGCCCCAAGCGGTAGTACGGCTGTCCAAAGCGGTAGTACCGCCTATGGCCATAAGCGGTAGTACGGCTACGGTTCCGCGCTGGTACCGCCTCGATTTTGGGTCTTGCATTTTTCGTGTCGAGTTTTGCAGTAGTTGCACGGCAGTAAGGCACGGCAGTTCCGCCTATAAGCGGTAGTACCGCCCCGATGGGCGGTAGTACCGCCTGTAAGCGGTAGTACCGCTCCGGTCAGGCGGTAGTACCGCTACTACATTTTTGGTCCCGTGTTCTGCTCCTCCAGCGGTAGTACCGCTGGGGTGCGCGGTAGTACCGCTTATAAGCGGTACTACCGCCCCAAGGTTCATGTTTGGTTGCTCCTTTTCCCTGCTTCTTCTGCCAGAGCGGTAGTACCGCTCGTGGAGCGGTAGTACCGCTCGTGTGCGGGCTGAGCACATAACGGTTGGATTTTTCCCCTTCTATAAAAGGGGGTCTTCTTCCCCAATGAACCTTATCTCTTGAGCTCGTGTTCTTCCCCCATTGTTGACCTTCTTCGAGCTTGCTAACTCTCAATCCCTCCATGGATTCTTGCTAGTTTTTGAGGGAAAAGAGAGAGGAGATCTAGATCCACATTTCCACCAATCGCTTTCTCCTCTTTGTGAGGGGAACCCCTTGGATCTAGATCTTGGAGTTCTTGGTGTTCTCCTTCTTGTTCTTCTTCTCATTTTCCTCCCTAGCATTAGTTGCTTCGGTGGGATTTGAGAGAGAAG
Source organism: Triticum aestivum (assembly GCF_018294505.1). NCBI lineage: Eukaryota > Viridiplantae > Streptophyta > Magnoliopsida > Poales > Poaceae > Triticum > Triticum aestivum. The sequence continues at coordinate 380,220,592 of NC_057796.1, forward strand.
GACTTGGGCACTCCGTGTGCCCTTGCCATTGCATTTGGTGCATCGGTTTGAGTTCTCCACAGTGATACGTGGAAGTTACAAGTTGAGAAGCTTATTACTCTTGGGTGCTTGGTGCCCTTGAGCTTGTTCCTCTTGGGTGCTTGGGCGCCCTAGACGGTTGGTGGTGTTTGGAGCTCAATCATTGTGGTGTAAAGCTCCGGGCAAGCGTCGGGGTCTCCAATTAGGTTGTGGAGATCGCCCCGAGCAATTTGACGGGTACCGGTGACCGCCCCCAAGGGTTGCCAAAGTGTACGGGTTCGGTGACCGCCCCCAAGGGTTGCCATTTGTACGGGTTCGGTGACCGCTCTCAAGGGTCCCTTAGTAGAATCACGGCATCTTGCATTGTGCGAGGGCGTGAGGAGATTACGGTGGCCCTAGTGGCTTCTTGGGGAGCATTGTGCCTCCACACCGCTCCAAACAGAGATTAGCATCCGCAAGGGTGTGAACTTCGGGATACATCGTCGTCTCCGCGTGCCTCGGTTATCTCTTACCCGAACCCTTTACTTATGCACTTTACTTTGTGATAGCCTTATTGTTTCTTGTCATATATCTTGCTATCACTTAGTTGTTTATCTTGCTTAGCATAAGTTGTTGGTGCACATAGGTGAGCCTAGTTGTTGTAGGTTTTGTGCTTGTCAAATTAACCGCTAGGTTTATTCCGCATTTGTTCAAGCCTAAACCATAATTATTTTAAAGCGCCTATTCACCCCCCCTCTAGGCGACATCCACGATCTTTCAGCTGTGAAGATAGGAAGGCCGAAGACTATACCCGTGTCCGGATTGGACTTTCCTTGGCGTGGAAGGCAAGCTAGGCGACCAGCTGTGAAGATTCCTTCTTATGTAACCAACTCCATGTAACCCTAGATCTCTCCGGTGTCTATATAAACCGGAGAGCATAGTCCGGATAGGACATTCATGACCATATACACATAGGCTAGGCTCCTAGGGTTTAGCCATTACGATCTCGTGGTAGATCAACTCTTGTAACACTCATATTCATCAAGATCAATCAAGCAGGAAGTAGGGTATTACCTCCATAGAGAGGGCCCGAACCTGGGTAAACATCGTGTGCCCCGTCTCCTGTTACCATCAATCCTAGACGCACAGATCGGGACCCCCTACCCGAGATCCGCCGGTTTTGACACCGACATTGGTGCTTTCGTTGAGAGTTCCACTGTGCCGTCGGCAAAGGGCTCGATGGCCCCTTCGATCGTCAGTAATGACGTTGTCTAGGGAGAAACCTTCCTCCCCGGACAGACCTTCGTATTCGGCGACTTCGTATTGCGGGCCAACTCGCTTGGCCATCTGGAGCAGATCGACAGCTACGCCCCTGGCCATCAGGTCAGATTCGGAAGCTTGAACTACATCGCGGATATCTGTGGAGACTTGATCTTCAAGGGATTTGAGCCTGCGGCGATCGCCCCCCTCACCCCGATGAACGTGACTTAAATCTGTCATCGGATCACACCCAGGAGATGGTTCCTGCAGCTGCGACGACCTTAGAGCCAAAGCAGATCGTGCCATCCGAGGCCGCAGAGTTCGCGGCGTTGGAGCCGCACACGGACTCAACGCCCTGCAATATTCGCTTTAACGGAACTTCGGACTTGTCTCCAGCTATAAGTTCCGGACTGTGTACGCCCGCGGACACCGAGCTAGATCGGTTATCGATCTTCGAGTTCAGCACCGCTGACGTTTTCCAGCACTCGCCTTGGGGTGACGTGCTAAAATATTTAAAAAATTTGTCCTTGGAGAAGGACTCACAACCAAACTACGTCCGGTTCAAGCTAGAGACGGATGACGAAGAATTTTGCTTCCCACCCGCCACCCACTTCATAGCCACCGTCGATGACTTAACCGACGTGCTTGACTATGGCTCCGAAGACATCGATGGCATGGACGACGATGCCGATAAGGAGCAAGGCCAAGACCCGCCATTCACCGGACGTTGGAAGGCTACCTCTTCGTATGACGTGTACATGGTTGATACACCCAAAGGATCTGGCGTCGACGAAGAAGAGCCAGAGGCGAATAAAACCTCTGAGACGCAGTCCAAGCGCCGACGCCCCAAATGCCGTCCTAAGCCTCATCGCTCAAAGGACGGCAACACCGGCACAGGAGAGAATAGTACTCCAGGCGACGCCGAAAACAATGAAGACCCTGTCGGAGCTACATCCGAACAGTAGGAACATGACAATAGGCAAGACAACCCTGATAAACAGGCCATAGAAGATGACTCGGAGGACGATAGTTACCGTCCACCCTCCGAGGAGGAGACAAGCCTTGGCAACGAAGACTTCATCGTGCCTGAGGATCCTCTGGAGCAGGAGCACTTTAAGCTTCAACTCATAGCCACTGCAAGGAGCCTGAAAAAGAAACAGCAGCAGCCTCAAGCTGAACAAGATCTGCTCGTCGACAGATGGACTGATGTCCTGACAGCCGAAGAATACGGCCTCAGGCGCCCAGCAAAGAGATACCCGAAACGCAGACTGCTACCTCAATTCGATGAGGACGCACTGGAGCACACATCTCCCTCGTGTAATGCGGAACGACCACCACGTGGTCGAGATAGGGCGGCCGACCGGCCACCCCGCGGCCGGGACAAAGCGGCAACTCAGGCCGAACAGCAGCCTGCCCCACCGCCTCGTAAAAATAGAGACGGAAGAGTTCGGAGTCACACGTATGACCTCCGGAAGATCCTGGACAATAGAGCAGGGCATACAAGATCGATCTACGGATCATGAGGGCGTGCCTCGAGGCACGACGACGGCTACCTATTCGGACGTGATAAACCTAACCACGCCCGGGCCGAATACCGCAGACAGACTCCATCAGAACTACGCCACGACGCAGCTCGATATAGAGGCGCCGCACACCCTCTCTGCTTCACAGATGAAGTACTGGATCACGAATTCCCCGAAGGGTTCAAGCCTGTCAACATTGAATCATACGACGGCACAACCGATTCCGCAGTATGGATCGAGGATTTCATTCTCCATATCCATATGGCTCGAGGAGATGACCTCCACGCCATTAAATACCTCCCACTAAAGCTCAAAGGGCCAGCTCGACACTGGCTTAACAGTCTGCCTGAAAATTCTATCGGCAGCTGGGAGGACTTGGAGGAAGCCTTCCTGGACAACTTCCAGGGAACATATGTCCGGCCACCAGACGCCGATGACTTAAGCCACATATTTCAACAACCCAGAGAATCAGCCAGAAAATTCTGGACTAGGTTCCTAACTAAAAAGAACCAGATTGTTGACTGTCCGGATGCCGAAGCCCTAGCGGCCTTTAAGCACAGCATCCGGGACGAATGGCTCGCCCGCCACCTCGGCCAAGAAAAGCCGAGGTCCATGGCAGCCCTCACGGCACTTATGACCCGCTTCTGCGCGGGAGAGGATAGTTGGCTGGCTCACAGTACAAACACAGCCAACGAAACAGGCCCCTCCGAGGCCAAAAGCAGCACCGGCAAGCTCTGGCGCAACAGACACAAACGCCGAAGCAATGGCGATAACACTGATGACACTACAGTTCACACCGGATTCAGTGGCTCCAAGTCCGGCCAGCGAAAGAAGCCCTATAAAAGGAGTAGCGGAGGACCATCCAGCTTGGACCGCGTACTCGATCGTCCTTGCCAGACACGGCACCCTGGACAAACCGGCCAGCCATACTAACAGAGATTGCCGGGTATTCAAACAAGCTAGCAAGATAAAGAGCAGAAACAAGGAAGGGGAATCACAGAGCAAGGACAATGACGAAGAGCTCCGGCAGCCGAACATCGGAGGGCAGAAGAAATTTCCCCCTCAAGTCAGAACGGTGAACATGATATACGCTACGCACATCCCCAAAAGGGAGCGTAAGCGAGCACTTAGGGACGTCTACGCGGTAGAGCCAGTCGCCGCAAAATTCAATCCGTGGTCATCATTCCCGATCACCTTCGATCGTCGAGATCACCCAATCAGTATCCGCCATGGCGGTTCAGCCGCACTAGTCCTCGACCCAATTATCGACGGGTTTCACCTAACACGAGTCCTGATGGACAGTGGTAGCAGCCTCAACCTGCTCTATCAAGGCACAGTGCGGAAGATGGGCATTGGCCCCTCATGAATCAAACCAACAAAGACTACCTTTAAAGGAGTCATACCAGGCGTAGAGGCCCGCTGTACGGGCTCAATCACGCTGGAGGTGGTCTTCGATTCTCCGGACAACTTCCAAAGCGAAGAGTTAATCTTCGATATCGTCCCCTTCCGCAGCGGCTATCACGCGCTGCTCGGACGAACCGCGTTTGCTAGATTCAATGCAGTGCCACACTATGCTTATCTCAAACTCAAGATGCCCGGTCCACACGGCGTTATAACAGTCAATGGCAATACGAAATGCTCCCTCCGAACAAAGGAGCACACCGCTACCCTAGCAGCAGAAGCACAGAGCGGCCTTCTCAAGCAGCACCATAGTATGGATGTCGAGCCCTCGGACATCATTAAGAGGTTCCGGACTACGCTGCAACAGGACGGCGCGGCTCGTCAAGAGCTTGACTAGCAATTCAGCCTCCGTCCCAGTCTCAATGAGGTAGTGGCATTCGTACCACGCATACACAATTACACACTCGAAACCCCATGGGTATTGACGGAGGCATACCCCGTTCGCAATCCACAGTACGGCTTGACCGACCCTGGGATTTGCATGCTTTTACTTTTCCTTTTTCACGGGTTTTCTTCTCTTTTCGAGGACTACACGGACAACCCGCCAGCAGTACACACCAAGGAGGCAGGGAGCTCTGGCTTACAAGGGAATCCCCAGGTGGTCTCTACTAAACTATGGCCATAATTGCTTTTCATACTCGCATGTAGCTCGCCCTTGGTGGCGGCGTGTTAAATAGACTTACTTGCTTATCGCATTACTTGTACAAAGTACGCCTCGACGTACTAGTTACACCACAATGGTGAACACACGGCAGCGTTAGCTTATTACTTCATTTTCCTATTTCCTCACCTCGGTATTAATTACTCATTGCACACGTACACCATGGTACGTATTACTACGCCAGGGGCTTCATTACACCCCGCATCACGGCAATAAAAGTCCGAACACTTTTACAGTATAGTTCGGCACCCCGAACTTATAGCATTATATGCATCGGCTCCGAATCATGTCTTTGGTCAATAGTTGGGTTGCACGGCTCCTGTGCTTACTACCTTAAGTTCCGCTACATCGGCTAGGGTAGTAAAGGGAGAACTACTGCGATTGTGTCCCGGTTCTTCCGGACGAGCACCTCAGTAGAGAAAGCCGAAAACTGACTGTCATGATGCGGCGAGAGCCGGTCAGCTGTTCGAGAGGTTCCAAATCGTTGGAGATTTTTCCGCTTCTTGCGAAGAATCGGTTCTTCCGATTAGGCGTGTATAAGGCCCCTAATTCGGCCTTCTGAACACTAGGGGCTTCGCCAACTTTATTAATTGTCAAACTCCTATGGCTAAGTGAGGGCGGTAAAGGCCGCATAGTCTGATTGCCTTGTTCGTTGTGCTAAACACCTCCTTTAAGGACCAGAATGTGGAGTAAAGAGTGTTTAGATTTATCCCGAACACCCCCGTACTATCTACGTGGGGGCAGAAGCCGACGACTGGTCAACCCTCAGATTTAATAAACGGCCACACAGGAGGTAAAATTTAAATCATAAACATTATACTACATAACATCATTGTTCCATATTACAGAACAAGGTAATACACATGTTCTCATGGGAATATAACATCCTTCGAACATTGTTCCGCCACAAGGCGTGAACCCTCCAGAACACCGTCAAAATAGTGCTTGGGTCGACGATGCTCCTTGCCCTCCGGCGGTCCCTCGGTCATCAGCTTCTTGGCGTCTAGCTTCGCCCAATGCGTCTTGACGCGGGCAAAGGCCATACACGCACCTTCAATGTAGACCGACCGCTTCACGGCTTCGAGCCGCGGACAGGCACTCACAAGCCGCTGCACAAGTCCGAAGTAGCTGCTAGGTATAGGTTCGGCAGGCCACAGCCGGACTATCAGGTCCTTCATGGCTAGCTCTGCCAACCTGTGCAGCTCGACCAACTGCTTTAGCTGGTCGCTGAAGGGTACCGGATGTTCGGATCCCATATGTTGGGACCAGAACAGCTTCTCCGTAGACATCCCTTCCTCGGCTCTGTAATACTCGGCAGCATCCAATACACTGTGTGGCAGATCCGCAAACGCCCCTGGAAAATCCAAATTCAGGATAAGTACAAGGAACGTTTCTTCTATATACTTGCTATGCATGGTGAAAGACTTATCCGTTGTAATCATCTTGGCCGCCTGAATTTCCTGGAGGGCGCTCTGGGCTTTGGCTCGTGCATCCTGTGCTCTCTGGCGGACCTTCGCCAATTCAGACTCTTGCGCCTTACAATCATGCTCCAGGGACTCAAATCTCTCTATCGCACCCTGGAGCTGTTGCTGCGCCTCGCCAACCCGGGCCTCGTGTTTCTCGCGCGAGGCGCGTTCCTTGGCCGCTTTGTCCTCGGCCTCGGCTAGCGCCTTCTTAAGAGTTGCCACCGTGGTCGTGGCCCCTAATAAATTTTATGACACTTTAGTCCAGTCGGACTATTCATTTTTTCAAAATATACCTACAGGTTACTGCATACCTTGGTTATCCTCCAGCTGCTTCTTCACGAGGCCGAGCTCCTCCTCGGCCCGCTCCAGTTTCTGCTTCAGTCCGGAGACCTCCGCAGCATGAGCAGTGGCAGCCTTAAGCGATACCTGCTTATTCACATAGACAACTCATGTTAGACTCCTGCGATATTTATTCTTGATCCTCTGTTCGGCTTTTCTTCTCGAACACCAAACAGAGCATCAAGGGCTACTGTCTATACTATGATATTTTTCGTACAATCACATTGCTTACCTCAAAGCCCGTTAGAAGGCTAATGCAGGCTTCTGTCAGTCCGCCTTTGACGAACTAAACCTTCTCTATCACTGTCGGTGTCAAAACCGGCGGATCTCGGGTAGGGGGCCCTGAACTGTGCGTCTAAGGCGGACGGTAACAGGAGGCGGGGGACACGATGTTTACCCAGGTTCGGGCCCTCTCGATGGAGGTAATACCCTACTTCTTGCTTGATTGATCTTGATGATATGAGTATTACAAGAGTTGATCTACCACGAGATCATGTAGGCTAAACCCTAGAAGCTAGCATATGATTATGATTGTTGTTGTCCTACGGACTAAACCCTCCGGTTTATATAGACACCGGAGGGGGCTAGGGTTACACAGAGTCGATTACAAGGGAGGAGATCTACATATCCGAATTGCCAAGCTTGCCTTCCACGCCAAGGAGAGTCCCATCCGGACACGGGACGAAGTCTTCAATCTTGTATCTTCATAGTCCAACAGTCCGGCCAAAGGATATAATCCGGCTGTCCGAGGACCCCCTAATCCAGGACTCCCTCAGTAGCCCCCGAACCAGGCTTCAATGACGATGAGTCCGGCGCGCAGATTGTCTTCGGCATTGCAAGGCGGGTTCTCCTCCAAATTCTGAGTACCTGTCGAGTAGTGTCCGGCTTCCCATGAATGTTGCACTCCTTGGCTTCTGCGCCTAATAATGGCTATCCTCCACGTGTCAAGCGAATGCGAGAAGTCGGGGCATTTTATACTTGCCACCCTAACCATGTAAGTAAATCGTCTATTTAAACAGGCGGGGATCCTCAGATCCACATCACACCATCCTCCCACAGCGAGTATCCATCGGAGCGTGCCCGGAAAAGTCCATCCCATCATGGCCGGCCATCGCAGCTCCTCCTCTCGCTCCCGTAGTGTTAGGACCTCGATTCTAGGTCACACCGATCTAGCCTGTAACACCTCATATCACTTTGCGGCCTCACGCATGGTATTCCCACGGGTGTCGCCTTACCATGGTCCGGGACCGTTTGCGCCTTTTGGCTCACGTATATGATAGTGTCGCTAGCATCCATATGACAGAGAACCCGGGCCGACATGGCTAGTCGTGAACCCAAAGCGGCGCTAACTTACGGGGACAGGCATACATGAATCAACATCGAGCATGTCGGTCAGCAGCGTGTGAATCCGGGCTGTAGCACTGGGCTAACAGGACTCCGGGAACCTGGGCTGTAGCAGGCTAGGCAGGACTCCGGATGTCACCGCGTGACATTTCCCCGAAGGGACAGACACAGGAACGAAGTGAAACACATGCCGAATAGTCAAGTGCTCCGGAGCAGTAGTGCTGGGCTAGTAGGACTCCGGTGATCTGGGCTGTAGCGGACTACTATGGCTCATGGAGGCACTAGACTACATTTCCCCATAAGAGAGGCTGCCAAGGATAAACAACTAGATTGTCGGATCCCACACAAACCAAGCATTTCAATCATACACACAATATGCTCGATATGTGTAAATACAACATGGCATCACAACAAAACTCTATAACTCAAAGTACTTTATTTAAAGGCTCCTGTAACACCCCGCATGTAACTTGCCATATTTGTAACTCTGACTCTTGCCATTTTCGGCTATGTGCTATGATATTCCCTCCGTAGTCGGGTTTTGTCTTTCGTTCTGCATTTTGTTCATGTCATGCATTTCATATCATGTCATCATGTGCATTGCATTTGCATACGTGTTCGTCTCATGCATCCGAGCATTTTCCCCGTTGTCCGTTTTGCAATCCGGCGCTCCTATCTCCCCCGGCGCACCCCTCTTGTTTTCTTTCGTGAGCGGGTGTCTAACGTTCTCGGAATGGACCGAGGCTTGTCAACTGGCCTTAATATACCACCGGTAGACCACCGGTCAAGTTTCGTTCCATTTGGAGGTCGTTTGGTACTCCAACGGTTAACCGGGCATCCGCAAAGTCCATTTGTGTGTTGCAGCAAAACCCCCTCAAAAACCAGCCCAAAACCCACCAAACTCTCTTCCATGCTGTAGGTCGTTCGATCACGATCGTGTGGGCGAAAACCGCACCTCATTTGGACTCTCCTAGCTCCCTCTACCTATTTATATGCATCTCTCCCGAAAAACGCACGCAGATCAAACCCTAGACCCGCTCCCTCTCCGCCGCCGGACACGTCCGGGCGGAGCCGGACGCGTCCAACGCCGCCCACCGTCGAATCCCGCGCCGACATGTGTCGCCGCCGCCAGCGCCCGTAC